>NW_027514850.1:0-115590 GCF_048772815.1 Callospermophilus lateralis | reverse complement strand
TGAAAATTGGGCAGCCAAGTTGACTTAGTGAACTGATCACTACCACAGAGAATCATCAAGATTGGGTGAAAAAATGTTTGCCGAGATTTCAGAAAACCAGTACTTTTGGACGCTTGGCACACCTTTCCAATGAAAGTGTATTTAGGCAGTCTCCAGATATTGCTGCGTCAAGAGGCAACAAACCATAGAGACAGAACCTAAAACTACTTTATTTTGTCAATTTTCAAAGAGCTTGCACAAACCGTGTTTCATTTAGAGTTCCCAACACATCTATCTATATAGGA
Source organism: Callospermophilus lateralis (assembly GCF_048772815.1). Lineage (NCBI taxonomy): Eukaryota > Metazoa > Chordata > Mammalia > Rodentia > Sciuridae > Callospermophilus > Callospermophilus lateralis. The sequence continues at coordinate 115,306 of NW_027514850.1, read as the reverse complement.
GAAAACAGAGTGAAACCTAAAAATTCAAACTCTTACTGGAAACGAACGCTTCAACCTAGAAGAGTGAAAATTGGGCAGTCAAGTGGACTTAGTGAACTGATCACTACCACAGAGAATCATCAAGATTGGGTGAAAAAAGGTTTGCCGAAATTTCAGAAAACCAGTACTTTTGGACGCTTGGCACACCTTTCCAATGAAAGTGTATTTAGGCAGCCTCTAGTTAGGGCTGCTTCAAGAGGAAACAAACCGTAGAGACAGAACTTAGAACTACTTTATTTTGTCAATTTTCAAAGAGCTAGCACAAACCTTGTTTCATTTGGAGTTCCAAACACATCTATCTATATAGGAGAAAACAGAATGAAACGTAAAAATTCAAACTCTTATTGGAAACGAACGCTTCAACCTAGAGTGTGAAAATTGGGCAGCCAAGTGGGCTTAGTGAACTGATCATTACCACAATGACTCATCAAGATTGGGTGAAAAAAGGTTTGCCGAGATTTCAGAAAACCAGTACTTTTGGACGCTTGGCACACCTTTCCAATAAAAATGTCTTTAGGCAGTCTCTGCTTAGGGCTGCTTCAAGAATAAACAAACCTTAGAGACAGAACTTAGAACTACTTTATTTTGTCAATTTTCAAAGAGCTAGCACAAACCGTGTTTCATTTAGAGTTCCCAACACATCTATCTATATAGGAGAAAACAGAGTAAAACCTAAAAATTCAAACTCTTACTGGAAACGAACGCTTCAACCTAGAAGAGTGAAAGTTGGGCAGCTAAGTGGACTTAGTGAACTGATCATTACCACAGAGAATCATCAAGGTCGGATGAAAAAAATGTTTGCCGAGGATTCAGAAAACCAGTACTTTTGGAAGCTTGGCACACCTTTCCAATGAAAGTGTTTTAGGCAGTCTTTGCTTGTGGCTATTTCAAGAGGAAACAAACCATAGAGACAGAACTAAACTACTTTATTTTGTCAATTTCAAGGAGCTAGCAAAAACCGTGTTTGATTTAGACTTAAAAAACACATCTATCTGTATAGGAGGAAATAGAGTGAAACCTAAAAATTCAAACTGTTACTGGTAACGAATGCTTCATACTAGAAGAGTGAAAGTTGGGCAGCTAAGTGGACTTAGTGAACTGATCATTACCACAGAGATCATCAAGGTCGGATGAAAAAAAATTTGCCGAGTATTCAGAAAACCAGTAGTATTTTGGAAGCTTGGAACACCTTTCCAATGAATGTGTTTTACGCACTCTTAGCTTGTGGCTATTTCAAGAGGAAACAAACCACAAAGACAGAACTTAGAACTACTTTATTTTGTCAAGTTTCAAGGAGCTAGCACAAACCGTGTTTGATTTAGACTTAAAAAACACATCTATCTGTATAGGAGAAAATAGAGTGAAACCTAAAAACTCAAGCTGTTACTGGTAACGAACGCTTCATCCTAGAAGAGTGAATATTGGGCAGCTAAGTGGACTAAGTAAACTGATCATTACCACAGAGATCATCAAGGTCGGATGAAAAAAAATTTTGCCGAGTATTCAGAAAATTAATAGTTTTTTGGAAGCTTGGCACACCTTTCCAATGAAGGTGTTTTACGCAGTATTTGCTTGTGGCTATTTCAAGAGGAAACAAACCACAAAAACAGAACTTAGAACTACTTTATTTTGTCAAGTTTCAAGGAGCTAGCACAAACCGTGTTTGATTTAGACTTAAAAAACACATCTATCTGTATAGGAGGAAATAGAGTGAAACCTAAAAATTCAAACTGTTACTGGTAAAGAACGCTTCATCCTAGAAGAGTGAAAGTTGGGCAGCTAAGTGGACTTAGTGAACTGATCATTACCACAGAGATCATCAAGTTCGGATGAAAAAAAATTTGCCGAGTATTCAGAAAACCAGTAGTATTTTGGAAGCTTGGAACATCTTTCCAATAAAGGTGTTTTACGCAGTTTTTGCTTTTGGCTATTTCAAGAGGAAACAAACCACAAAGACAGAACTTAGAACTACTTTATTTTGTCAAGTTTCAAGGAGCTAGCACAAACCGTGTTTGATTTAGACTTAAAAAACACATCTATCTGTATAGGAAGAAATAGAGTGAAACCTAAAAATTCAAACTGTTACTGGTAACGAACGCTTCATCCTAGAAGAGTGAAAGTTGGGCAGCTAAGTGGACTTAGTGAACTGATCATTACCACAGAGATCATGAAGGTCGGATGAAAAAAAATTGCCGAGTATTCAGAAAACCAGTAGTATTTTGGAAGCTTGGCACACCTTTCCAATGAATGTGTTTTACGCAGTCTTTGCTTGTGGCTATTTCAAGAGGAAACAAACCACAAAGACAGAACTTAGAACTACTTTATTTTGTCAAGTTTCAAGGAGCTAGCACAAACCGTGTTTGATTTAGACTTAAAAAACACATCTATCTGTATAGGAGGAAATAGAGTGAAACCTAAAAATTCAAACTGTTGCTGGTAACGAACGCTTCATCCTAGAAGATTGAAAATTGGGCAGCTAACTGGACTTAGTGAACTGATCATTACCACAGAGATCATCAAGGTCGGATGAAAAAAAATTTGCCGAGTATTCAGAAAAACAGTTCTATTTTGGAAGCTTGGAACACCTTTCCAATGAAGGTGTTTTACGCAGTGTTTGCTTGTGGCTATTTCAAGAGGAAACAAACCACAAAGACAGAACTTAGAACTACTTTATTTTGTCAAGTTTCAAGGAGCTAAAACAAACCGTGTTTGATTTACACTTAAAAAACACATCTATCTGTATAGGAGGAAATAGAGTGAAAACTAAAAATTCAAACTGTTACTGGTAACGAACGCTTCATCCTAGAAGAGTGAAAGTTGGGCAGCTAAGTGGACTTAGTGAACTGATCATTACCACAGAGATCATCAAGGTCGGATGAAAAAAAATTTGCCGAGTATACAGAAAATCAGTAGTATTTTGGAAGCTTGGAACAACTTTCCAATAAAGGTGTTTTACGCAGTCTTTGCTTGTGGCTATTTCAAGACGAAACAAACCACAAAGACAGAACTTAGAACTACTTTATTTTGTCAAGTTTCATAAAGCTAGCACAAACCGTGTTTGATTTAGACTTAAAAAACACATCTATCTGTATAGGAGGAAATAGAGTGAAACCTAAAAATTCAAACTGTTACTGGTAACGAACGCTTCATCCTAGAAGAGTGAAAATTGGGCAGCTAAGTGGACTTAGTGAACTGATCATTACCACAGAGATCATCAAGGTCGGATGAAAAACAATTTGCCGAGTATTCAGAAAACCAGTAGTTTTTTGGAAGCTTGGCACACCTTTCCAATTAATGTGTTTTACGCAGTCTTTGCTTGTGCCTATTTCAAGAGGAAACAAACCACAAAGACAGAACTTAGAACTACTTTATTTTGTCAAGTTTCAAGGAGCTAGCACAAACCGTGTTTGATTTAGACTTCCAAACACATCTATATATATAGGAGGAAATAGAGTGAAACCTAAAAACTCAAGCTGTTACTGGTAACGAACGCTTCATCCTAGAAGAGTGAATATTGGGCAGCTAAGTGGACTAAGTAAACTGATCATTACCACAGAGATCATCAAGGTCGGATGAAAAAAAATTTTGCCGAGTATTCAGAAAACCAGTAGTTTTTTGGAAGCTTGGCACACCTTTCCAGTGAAGGTGTTTTACGCAGTCTTTGCTTGTGGCTATTTCAAGAGGAAACAAACCACAAAGACAGAACTTAGAACTACTTTATTTTGTCCAGTTTCAAGGACCTAGCACTAACCGTGTTTGATTTAGACTTAAAAAACACATCTATCTGTATAGGAGGAAATAGAGTGAAACCTAAAAATTCAAACTGTTACTGGTAACGAACGCTTCATCCTAGAAGAGTGAAAATTGGGCAGGTAAGTGGACTTAGTGAACTGATCATTACCACAGGGATCATCAAAGTCGGATGAAAAAAAATTTGCCGAGTATTCAGAAAACCAGTAGTATTTTGGAAGCTTGGCACACCTTTCCAATGAATGTGTTTTACGCAGTCTTTGCTTGTGGCTATTTCAAGAGGAAACAAACCACAAAAACAGAACTTAGAACTACTTTATTTTGTCAAGTTTCAAGGAGCTAGCACAAAATGTGTTTGATTTAGACTTAAAAAACACATCTATCTGTATAGGAGGAAATACAGTGAAACCTAAAAATTCAAACTGTTACTGGTAACGAACGCTTCATCCTAGAAGAGTGAAAATTGGGCAGGTAAGTGGACTTAGTGAACTGATCATTACCACAGAGATCATCAAGGTCGGATGAAAAAAAATTTGCCGAGTATTCAGAAAACCAGTAGTATTTGGAAGCTTGGAACATCTTTCCAATGAATGTGTTTTACGCAGTCTTTGCTTGTGGCTATTTCAAGAGGAAACAAACCACAAAGAAAGAACTTAGAACTACTTTATTTTGTCAAGTTTCAAGGAGCTAGCACAAACCGTGTTTGATTTAGACTTAAAAAACACATCTATCTGTATAGGAGGAAATAGAGTGAAACCTAAAAACTCAAGCTGTTACTGGTTACGAACGCTTCATCCTAGAAGAGTGAATATTGGGCAACTAAGTGGACTAAGTAAACTGATCATTACCACAGAGATCATCAAGGTCGGATGAAAAAAAATTTTGCCGAGTATTCAGAAAACCAGTAGTTTTTTGGAAGCTTGGCACACCTTTCCAATGAATGTGTTTTACGCAGTCTTTGCTTGTGGCTATTTCAAGAGGAAACAAACCACACAAACAGAACTTAGAACTACTTTATTTTGTCCAGTTTCAAGGAGCTAGCACAAACCGTTTTTGATTTAGACTTAAAAAACACATCTATCTGTATAGGAGGAAATTGAGTGAAACCTAAAAATTCAAACTGTTACTGGTAACGAACGCTTCATCGTAGAAGAGTGAAAGTTGGGCAGCTAAGTGGACTTAGTGAACTGATCATTAACACAGAGATCATCAAGGTCGGATGAAAAAAAATTTGCCGAGTATTCAGAAAACCAGTAGTATTTTGGAAGCTTGGCACACCTTTCCAATGAATGTGTTTTACGCAGTCTTTGCTTGTGGCTATTTCAAGAGGAAACAAACCACAAAGACAGAACTTAGAACTACTTTATTTTGTCAAGTTTTAAGGAGCTAGCACAAACCGTGTTTGATTTAGACTTAAAAAACACATCTATCTGTATAGGAGGAAATAGAGTGAAACCTAAAAATTCAAACTGTTACTGGTAACGAACGCTTCATCCTAGAAGAGTGAAAGTTGGGCAGCTAAGTGGACTTAGTGAACTGATCATTACCACAGAGATCATCAAGGTCGGATGAAAAAAAATTTGCCGAGTATTCAGAAAACCAGTAGTATTTTGGAAGCTTGGAACATCTTTCCAATAAAGGTGTTTTACGCAGTCTTTGCTTGTGGCTATTTCAAGAGGAAACAAACCACAAAGACAGAACTTAGAACTACTTTATTTTGTCAAGTTTCAAGGAGCTAGCACAAACCGTGTTTGATTTAGACTTCCAAACACATCTATATATATAGGAGGAAATAGAGTGAAACCTAAAAACTCAAGCTGTTACTGGTAACGAACGCTTCATCCTAGAAGAGTGAATATTGGGCAGCTAAGTGGACTAAGTAAACTGATCATTACCACAGAGATCATCAAGGTCGGATGAAAAAAAATTTTGCCGAGTATTCAGAAAACCAGTAGTTTTTTGGAAGCTTGGCACACCTTTCCAGTGAAGGTGTTTTACGCAGTCTTTGCTTGTGGCTATTTCAAGAGGAAACAAACCACAAAGACAGAACTTAGAACTACTTTATTTTGTCCAGTTTCAAGGACCTAGCACAAACCGTGTTTGATTTAGACTTAAAAAACACATCTATCTGTATAGGAGGAAATAGAGTGAAACCTAAAAATTCAAACTGTTACTGGTAACGAACGCTTCATCCTAGAAGAGTGAAAATTGGGCAGGTAAGTGGACTTAGTGAACTGATCATTACCACAGGGATCATCAAAGTCGGATGAAAAAAAATTTGCCGAGTATTCAGAAAACCAGTAGTATTTTGGAAGCTTGGCACACCTTTCCAATGAATGTGTTTTACGCAGTCTTTGCTTGTGGCTATTTCAAGAGGAAACAAACCACAAAAACAGAACTTAGAACTACTTTATTTTGTCAAGTTTCAAGGAGCTAGCACAAACCGTGTTTGATTTAGACTTAAAAAACACATCTATCTGTATAGGAGGAAATAGAGTGAAACCTAAAAATTCAAACTGTTACTGGTAACGAACGCTCCATCCTAGAAGAGTGAAAATTGGGCAGGTAAGTGGACTTAGTGAACTCATCATTACCACAGAGATCATCAAAGTCGGATGAAAAAAAATTTGCCGAGTATTCAGAAAACCAGTAGTATTTTGGAAGCTTGGCACACCTTTCCAATGAATGTGTTTTACGCAGTCTTTGCTTGTGGCTATTTCAAGAGGAAACAAACCACAAAAACAGAACTTAGAACTACTTTATTTTGTCAAGTTTCAAGGAGCTAGCACAAACCGTGTTTGATTTAGACTTAAAAAACACATCTATCTGTATAGGAGGAAATAGAGTGAAACCTAAAAATTCAAACTGTTACTGGTAACGAACGCTTCATCCTAGAAGAGTGAAAGTTGGGCAGCTAAGTGGACTTAGTGAACTGATCATTACCACAGAGATCATCAAGGTCGGATGAAAAAAAATTTGCCGAGTATTCAGAAAACCAGTAGTATTTTGGAAGCTTGGCACACCTTTCCAATGAATGTGTTTTACGCAGTCTTTGCTTGTGGCTATTTCAAGAGGAAACAAACCACAAAGACAGAACTTAGAACTACTTTATTTTGTCAAGTTTCAAGGAGCTAGCAAAAACCGTGTTTGATTTAGACTTAAAAAACACATCTATCTGTATAGGAGGAAATAGAGTGAAACCTAAAAATTCAAACTGTTACTGGTAACGAATGCTTCATACTAGAAGAGTGAAAGTTGGGCAGCTAAGTGGACTTAGTGAACTGATCATTACCACAGAGATCATCAAGGTCGGATGAAAAAAAATTTGCCGAGTATTCAGAAAACCAGTAGTATTTTGGAAGCTTGGAACACCTTTCCAATGAATGTGTTTTACGCACTCTTAGCTTGTGGCTATTTCAAGAGGAAACAAACCACAAAGACAGAACTTAGAACTACTTTATTTTGTCAAGTTTCAAGGAGCTAGCACAAACCGTGTTTGATTTAGACTTAAAAAACACATCTATCTGTATAGGAGAAAATAGAGTGAAACCTAAAAACTCAAGCTGTTACTGGTAACGAACGCTTCATCCTAGAAGAGTGAATATTGGGCAGCTAAGTGGACTAAGTAAACTGATCATTACCACAGAGATCATCAAGGTCGGATGAAAAAAAATTTTGCCGAGTATTCAGAAAATTAATAGTTTTTTGGAAGCTTGGCACACCTTTCCAATGAAGGTGTTTTACGCAGTATTTGCTTGTGGCTATTTCAAGAGGAAACAAACCACAAAAACAGAACTTAGAACTACTTTATTTTGTCAAGTTTCAAGGAGCTAGCACAAACCGTGTTTGATTTAGACTTAAAAAACACATCTATCTGTATAGGAGGAAATAGAGTGAAACCTAAAAATTCAAACTGTTACTGGTAAAGAACGCTTCATCCTAGAAGAGTGAAAGTTGGGCAGCTAAGTGGACTTAGTGAACTGATCATTACCACAGAGATCATCAAGTTCGGATGAAAAAAAATTTGCCGAGTATTCAGAAAACCAGTAGTATTTTGGAAGCTTGGAACATCTTTCCAATAAAGGTGTTTTACGCAGTTTTTGCTTTTGGCTATTTCAAGAGGAAACAAACCACAAAGACAGAACTTAGAACTACTTTATTTTGTCAAGTTTCAAGGAGCTAGCACAAACCGTGTTTGATTTAGACTTAAAAAACACATCTATCTGTATAGGAAGAAATAGAGTGAAACCTAAAAATTCAAACTGTTACTGGTAACGAACGCTTCATCCTAGAAGAGTGAAAGTTGGGCAGCTAAGTGGACTTAGTGAACTGATCATTACCACAGAGATCATGAAGGTCGGATGAAAAAAAAATTGCCGAGTATTCAGAAAACCAGTAGTATTTTGGAAGCTTGGCACACCTTTCCAATGAATGTGTTTTACGCAGTCTTTGCTTGTGGCTATTTCAAGAGGAAACAAACCACAAAGACAGAACTTAGAACTACTTTATTTTGTCAAGTTTCAAGGAGCTAGCACAAACCGTGTTTGATTTAGACTTAAAAAACACATCTATCTGTATAGGAGGAAATAGAGTGAAACCTAAAAATTCAAACTGTTGCTGGTAACGAACGCTTCATCCTAGAAGATTGAAAATTGGGCAGCTAACTGGACTTAGTGAACTGATCATTACCACAGAGATCATCAAGGTCGGATGAAAAAAAATTTGCCGAGTATTCAGAAAACCAGTTCTATTTTGGAAGCTTGGAACACCTTTCCAATGAAGGTGTTTTACGCAGTGTTTGCTTGTGGCTATTTCAAGAGGAAACAAACCACAAAGACAGAACTTAGAACTACTTTATTTTGTCAAGTTTCAAGGAGCTAAAACAAACCGTGTTTGATTTACACTTAAAAAACACATCTATCTGTATAGGAGGAAATAGAGTGAAAACTAAAAATTCAAACTGTTACTGGTAACGAACGCTTCATCCTAGAAGAGTGAAAGTTGGGCAGCTAAGTGGACTTAGTGAACTGATCATTACCACAGAGATCATCAAGGTCGGATGAAAAAAAATTTGCCGAGTATACAGAAAACCAGTAGTATTTTGGAAGCTTGGAACAACTTTCCAATAAAGGTGTTTTACGCAGTCTTTGCTTGTGGCTATTTCAAGACGAAACAAACCACAAAGACAGAACTTAGAACTACTTTATTTTGTCAAGTTTCATAAAGCTAGCACAAACCGTGTTTGATTTAGACTTAAAAAACACATCTATCTGTATAGGAGGAAATAGAGTGAAACCTAAAAACTCAAGCTGTTACTGGTTACGAACGCTTCATCCTAGAAGAGTGAATATTGGGCAACTAAGTGGACTAAGTAAACTGATCATTACCACAGAGATCATCAAGGTCGGATGAAAAAAAATTTTGCCGAGTATTCAGAAAACCAGTAGTTTTTTGGAAGCTTGGCACACCTTTCCAATGAATGTGTTTTACGCAGTCTTTGCTTGTGGCTATTTCAAGAGGAAACAAACCACACAAACAGAACTTAGAACTACTTTATTTTGTCCAGTTTCAAGGAGCTAGCACAAACCGTTTTTGATTTAGACTTAAAAAACACATCTATCTGTATAGGAGGAAATTGAGTGAAACCTAAAAATTCAAACTGTTACTGGTAACGAACGCTTCATCGTAGAAGAGTGAAAGTTGGGCAGCTAAGTGGACTTAGTGAACTGATCATTACCACAGAGATCATCAAGGTCGGATGAAAAAAAATTTGCCGAGTATTCAGAAAACCAGTAGTATTTTGGAAGCTTGGCACACCTTTCCAATGAATGTGTTTTACGCAGTCTTTGCTTGTGGCTATTTCAAGAGGAAACAAACCACAAAGACAGAACTTAGAACTACTTTATTTTGTCAAGTTTTAAGGAGCTAGCACAAACCGTGTTTGATTTAGACTTAAAAAACACATCTATCTGTATAGGAGGAAATAGAGTGAAACCTAAAAATTCAAACTGTTACTGGTAACGAACGCTTCATCCTAGAAGAGTGAAAGTTGGGCAGCTAAGTGGACTTAGTGAACTGATCATTACCACAGAGATCATCAAGGTCGGATGAAAAAAAATTTGCCGAGTATTCAGAAAACCAGTAGTATTTTGGAAGCTTGGAACATCTTTCCAATAAAGGTGTTTTACGCAGTCTTTGCTTGTGGCTATTTCAAGAGGAAACAAACCACAAAGACAGAACTTAGAACTACTTTATTTTGTCAAGTTTCAAGGAGCTAGCACAAACCGTGTTTGATTTAGACTTCCAAACACATCTATATATATAGGAGGAAATAGAGTGAAACCTAAAAACTCAAGCTGTTACTGGTAACGAACGCTTCATCCTAGAAGAGTGAATATTGGGCAGCTAAGTGGACTAAGTAAACTGATCATTACCACAGAGATCATCAAGGTCGGATGAAAAAAAATTTTGCCGAGTATTCAGAAAACCAGTAGTTTTTTGGAAGCTTGGCACACCTTTCCAGTGAAGGTGTTTTACGCAGTCTTTGCTTGTGGCTATTTCAAGAGGAAACAAACCACAAAGACAGAACTTAGAACTACTTTATTTTGTCCAGTTTCAAGGACCTAGCACAAACCGTGTTTGATTTAGACTTAAAAAACACATCTATCTGTATAGGAGGAAATAGAGTGAAACCTAAAAATTCAAACTGTTACTGGTAACGAACGCTTCATCCTAGAAGAGTGAAAATTGGGCAGGTAAGTGGACTTAGTGAACTGATCATTACCACAGGGATCATCAAAGTCGGATGAAAAAAAATTTGCCGAGTATTCAGAAAACCAGTAGTATTTTGGAAGCTTGGCACACCTTTCCAATGAATGTGTTTTACGCAGTCTTTGCTTGTGGCTATTTCAAGAGGAAACAAACCACAAAAACAGAACTTAGAACTACTTTATTTTGTCAAGTTTCAAGGAGCTAGCACAAAATGTGTTTGATTTAGACTTAAAAAACACATCTATCTGTATAGGAGGAAATACAGTGAAACCTAAAAATTCAAACTGTTACTGGTAACGAACGCTTCATCCTAGAAGAGTGAAAATTGGGCAGGTAAGTGGACTTAGTGAACTGATCATTACCACAGAGATCATCAAGGTCGGATGAAAAAAAATTTGCCGAGTATTCAGAAAACCAGTAGTATTTGGAAGCTTGGAACATCTTTCCAATGAATGTGTTTTACGCAGTCTTTGCTTGTGGCTATTTCAAGAGGAAACAAACCACAAAGAAAGAACTTAGAACTACTTTATTTTGTCAAGTTTCAAGGAGCTAGCACAAACCGTGTTTGATTTAGACTTAAAAAACACATCTATCTGTATAGGAGGAAATAGAGTGAAACCTAAAAACTCAAGCTGTTACTGGTTACGAATGCTTCATCCTAGAAGAGTGAATATTGGGCAACTAAGTGGACTAAGTAAACTGATCATTACCACAGAGATCATCAAGGTCGGATGAAAAAAAATTTTGCCGAGTATTCAGAAAACCAATAGTTTTTTGGAAGCTTGGCACACCTTTCCAATGAATGTGTTTTACGCAGTCTTTGCTTGTGGCTATTTCAAGAGGAAACAAACCACAAAAACAGAACTTAGAACTACTTTATTTTGTCCAGTTTCAAGGAGCTAGCACAAACCGTGTTTGATTTAGACTTAAAAAACACATCTATCTGTATAGGAGGAAATTGAGTGAAACCTAAAAATTCAAACTGTTACTGGTAACGAACGCTTCATCCTAGAAGAGTGAAAGTTGGGCAGCTAAGTGGACTTAGTGAACTGATCATTACCACAGAGATCATCAAGGTCGGATGAAAAAAAATTTGCCGAGTATTCAGAAAACCAGTAGTATTTTGGAAGCTTGGAACACCTTTCCAATGAATGTGTTTTACGCAGTCTTTGCTTGTGGCTATTTCAAGAGGAAACAAACCACAAAGACAGAACTTAGAACTACTTTATTTTGTCAAGTTTTAAGGAGCTAGCACAAACCGTGTTTGATTTAGACTTAAAAAACACATCTATCTGTATAGGAGGAAATAGAGTGAAACCTAAAAATTCAAACTGTTACTGGTAACGAACGCTTCATCCTAGAAGAGTGAAAGTTGGGCAGCTAAGTGGACTAAGTAAACTGATCATTACCACAGAGATCATCAAGGTCGGATGAAAAAAATTTGCCGTATATTCAGAAAACCAGTAGTTTTTTGGACTCTGGCACACCTTTCCAATGAAGGTGTTTTACGCAGTCTTTGCTTGTGGCTATATCAAGAGGAAACAAACCACAAAGACAGAACTTAGAACTACTTTATTTTGTCAAGTTTCAAGGAGCTAGCACAAACCGTGTTTGATTTAGACTTAAAAAACACATCTATCTGTATAGGAGGAATTAAGTGAAACCTAAAAATTCAAACTGTTACTGGTAACGAACGCTTCATCCTAGAAGAGTGAAAATTGGGCAGCTAAGTGGACTTAGTGAACTGATCATTACCACAGAGATCATCAAGGTCGGATGAAAAAAAATTTGCCGAGTATTCAGAAAACCACTAGTATTTTGGAAGCTTGGAACATCTTTCCAATAAAGGTGTTTTACGCAGTCTTTGCTTGTGGCTATTTCAAGAGGAAACAAAAAAAAAAAGACAGAACTTAGAACTACTTTATTTTGTCAAGTTTCAAGGAGCTAGCACAAACCGTGTTTGATTTAGACTTAAAAAACACATCTATCTGTATAGGAGGAAATAGAGTGAAACCTAAAAATTCAAACTGTTACTGGTAACGAACGCTTCATCCTAGAAGAGTGAAAGTTGGGCAGCTAAGTGGACTTAGTGAACTGATCATTACCACAGAGATCATCAAGGTCGGATGAAAAAAAATTTGCCGAGTATTCAGAAAACCAGTTCTATTTTGGAAGGTTGGAACACCTTTCCAATAAAGGTGTTTTACGCAGTGTTTGCTTGTGGCTATTTCAAGAGGAAACAAACCACAAAGACAGAACTTAGAACTACTTTATTTTGTCAAGTTTCAAGGAGCTAGCACAAACCGTGTTTGATTTAGACTTAAAAAACACATCTATCTGTATAGGAGGAAATAGAGTGAAACCTAAAAATTCAAACTGTTACTGATAACGAACGCTTCATCCTACAAGAGTGAAAATTGGGCAGCTAAGTGGACTTAGTGAACTGATCATTACCACAGAGATCATCAAGGTCGGATGAAAAAAAATTTGCCGAGTATTCAGAAAACCAGTAGTATTTTGGAAGCTTGGAACACCTTTAAAATAAAGGTGTTTTACGCAGTCTTTGCTTGTGGCTATTTCAAGAGGAAACAAACCACAAAGACAGAACTTAGAACTACTTTACTTTGTCAAGTTTCAAAGAGCTAGCACAAACCGTGTTTGATTTAGACTTAAAAAACACATCTATCTGTATAGGAGGAAATAGAGTGAAACCTAAAAATTCAAACTGTTACTGGTAACGAACGCTTCATCCTAGAAGAGTGAAAATTGGGCAGCTAAGTGGACTTAGTGAACTGATCATTACCACAGAGATCATCAAGGTCGGATGAAAAAAAATTTGCCGAGTATTCAGAAAACCAGTAGTATTTTGGAAGCTTGGAACATCTTTCCAATAAAGGTGTTTTACGCAGTCTTTGCTTGTGGCTATTTCAAGAGGAAACAAAAAAAAAGACAGAACTTAGAACTACTTTATTTTGTCAAGTTTCAAGGAGCTAGCACAAACCGTGTTTGATTTAGACTTAAAAAACACATCTATCTGTATAGGAGGAAATAGAGTGAAACCTAAAAATTCAAACTGTTACTGGTAACGAAGGCTTCATCCTAGAAGAGTGAAAGTTGGGCAGCTAAGTGGACTTAGTGAACTGATCATTACCACAGAGATCATCAAGGTCGGATGAAAAAAAATTTGCCGAGTATTCAGAAAACCAGTTCTATTTTGGAAGCTTGGAACACCTTTCCAATAAAGGTGTTTTACGCAGTGTTTTCTTGTGGCTATTTCAAGAGGAAAAAAACCACAAAGACAGAACTTAGAACTACTTTATTTTGTCAAGTTTCAAGGAGCTAGCACAAACCGTGTTTGATTTAGACTTAAAAAACACATCTATCTGTATAGGAGGAAATAGAGTGAAACCTAAAAATTCAAACTGTTACTGGTAACGAACGCTTCATCCTACAAGAGTGAAAATTGGGCAGCTAAGTGGACTTAGTGAACTGAGCATTACCACAGAGATCATCAAGGTCGGATGAAAAAAAATTTGCCGAGTATTCAGAAAATCAGTAGTATTTTGGAAGCTTGGCACACCTTTCCAATGAATGTGTTTTACGCAGTCTTTGCTTGTGGCTATTTCAAGAGGAAACAAACCACAAAGACAGAACTTAGAACTACTTTATTTTGTCAAGTTTCAAGGAGCTAGCACAAACCGTGTTTGATTTAGACTTAAAAAACACATCTATCTGTATAGGAGGAAATAGAGTGAAACCTAAAAATTCAAACTGTTACTGGTAATGAACGCTTCATCCTAGAAGAGTGAAAGTTGGGCAGCTAAGTGGACTTAGTGAACTGATCATTAACACAGAGATCATCAAGGTCGGATGAAAAAAAATTTGCCGAGTATTCAGAAAACCAGTAGTATTTTGGAAGCTTGGCACACCTTTCCAATGAATGTGTTTTACGCAGTCTTTGCTTGTGGCTATTTCAAGAGGAAACAAACCACAAAGACAGAACTTAGAACTACTTTATTTTTTCAAGTTTCAAGGAGCTAGCACAAACCGTGTTTGATTTAGACTTAAAAAACACATCTATCTGTATAGGAGGAAATAGAGTGAAACCTAAAAATTCAAACTGTTACTGGTAACGAACGCTTCATCCTAGAAGAGTGAAAATTGGGCAGCTAAGTGGACTTAGTGAACTGATCATTACCACAGAGATCATCAAGGTCGGATGAAAAAAAATTTGCCGATTATTCAGAAAACCAGTTCGATTTTGGAAGCTTGGAACACCTTTCCAATAAAGGTGTTTTACGCAGTGTTTGCTTGTGGCTATTTCAAGAGGAAACAAACCAGAAAGACAGAACTTAGAACTACTTTATTTTGTCAAGTTTCAATTAGCTAGCACAAACCGTGTTTGATTTAGACTTAAAAAACACATCTATCTGTATAGGAGGAAATAGAGTGAAACCTAAAAATTCAAACTGTTACTGGTAATGAATGCTTCATCCTAGAAGAGTGAAAATTGGGCAGCTAAGTGGACTTAGTGAACTGATCATTACCACAGAGATCATCAAGGTCGGATGAAAAAAAATTTGCCGAGTATTCAGAAAACCAGTTCTATTTTGGAAGCTTGGAACACCTTTCCAATAAAGGTGTTTTACGCAGTGTTTGCTTGTGGCTATTTCAAGAGAAAACAAACCACAAAGACAGAACTTAGAACTACTTTATTTTGTCAAGTTTCAAGGAGCTACAACAAACCATGTTTGATTTACACTTAAAAAACACATCTATCTGTATAGGAGGAAATAGAGTGAAAACTAAAAATTCAAACTGTTACTGGTAACGAACGCTTCATCCTAGAAGAGTGAAAGTTGGGCAGCTAAGTGGACTTAGTGAACTGATCATTACCACAGAGATCATCAAGGTCGGATGAAAAAAAATTTGCCGAGTATTCAGAAAACCAGTAGTATTTTGGAAGCTTGGAACACCTTTCCAATGAATGTGTTTTACGCAGTCTTTGCTTGTGGCTATTTCAAGAGGAAACAAACCACAAAGACAGAACTTAGTTCTACTTTATTTTGTCAAGTTTCAAGGAGCTAGCACAAACCGTGTTTGATTTAGACTTAAAAAACACATCTATCTGTATAGGAGGAAATAGAGTGAAACCTAAAAATTCAAACTGTTACTGGTAACGAACGCTTCATCCTAGAAGAGTGAAAATTGGGCAGCTAAGTGGACTTAGTGAACTGATCATTACCACAGAGATCATCAAGGTCGGATGAAAAAAAATTTGCCGAGTATTCCGAAAACCAGTAGTTTTTTGGAAGCTTGGCACACCTTTCCAATTAATGTGTTTTACGCAGTCTTTGCTTGTGCCTATTTCAAGAGGAAGCAAACCACAAAGACAGAACTTAGAACTACTTTATTTTGTCAAGTTTCAAGGAGCTAGCACAAACCGTGTTTGATTTAGACTTCCAAACACATCTATATATATAGGAGGAAATAGAGTGAAACCTAAAAACTCAAGCTGTTACTGGTAACGAACGCTTCATCATAGAAGAGTGAATATTGGGCAGCTAAGTGGACTAAGTAAACTGATCATTACCACAGAGATCATCAAGGTCGGATGAAAAAAAATTTTGCGAGTATTCAGAAAACCAGTAGTTTTTTGGAAGCTTGGCACACCTTTCCAGTGAAGGTGTTTTACGCAGTCTTTGCTTGTGGCTATTTCAAGAGGAAACAAACCACAAAGACAGAACTTAGAACTACTTTATTTTGTCAAGTTTCAAGGAGCTAGCACAAACCGTGTTTGATTTAGACTTAAAAAACACATCTATCTGTATAGGAGGAAATAGAGTGAAACCTAAAAATTCAAACTGTTACTGGTAACGAACGCTTCATCCTAGAAGAGTGAAAGTTGGGCAGCTAAGTGGACTTAGTGAACTGATCATTACCACAGAGATCATCAAGGTCGGATGAAAAAACAATTTGCCGAGTATTCAGAAAATCTGTAGTATTTTGGAAGCTTGGCACACCTTTCCAATGAATGTGTTTTACGCAGTCTTTGCTTGTGGCTATTTCAAGAGGAAACAAACCACAAAGACAGAACTTAGAACTACTTTATTTTGTCAAGTTTCAAGGAGCTAGCACAAACCGTGTTTGATTTAGACTTGAAAAACACATCTATCTGTATAGGAGGAAATAGAGTGAAACCTAAAAATTCAAACTGTTACTGGTAACGAACGCTTCATCCTAGAAGAGTGAAAGTTGGGCAGCTAAGTGGACTTAGTGAACTGATCATTACCAGAGAGATCATCAAGGTCGGATGAAAAAAAATTTGCCGAGTATTCAGAAAACCAGTAGTATTTTGGAAGCTTGGAACACCTTTAAAATAAAGGTGTTTTACGCAGTCTTTGCTTGTGGCTATTTCAAGAGGAAACAAACCACAAAGACAGAACTTAGAACTACTTTATTTTGTCAAGTTTCAAGGAGCTAGCACAAACCGTGTTTGATTTAGACTTAAAAAACCCATCTATCTGTATAGGAGGAAATAGAGTGAAACCTAAAAATTTAAACTGTAACTGGTAAAGAACGCTTCATCCTAGAAGAGTGAAAATTGGGCAGCTAAGTGGACTTAGTGTACTGATCATTACCACAGAGATCATCAAGGTCGGATGAAAAAAAATTTGCCGAGTATTCCGAAAACCAGTAGTTTTTTGGAAGCTTGGCACACCTTTCCAATTAATGTGTTTTACACAGTCTTTGCTTGTGCCTATTTCAAGAGGAAACAAACCACAAAGACAGAACTTAGAACTACTTTATTTTGTCAAGTTTCAAGGAGCTAGCACAAACCGTGTTTGATTTAGACTTCCAAACACATCTATATATATATAGGAGGAAATAGAGTGAAACCTAAAAACTCAAGCTGTTACTGGTAACGAACGCTTCATCCTAGAAGAGTGAATATTGGGCAGCTAAGTGGACTAAGTAAACTGATCATTACCACAGAGATCATCAAGGTCGGATGAAAAAAAATTTTGCCGAGTATTCAGAAAACCAGTAGTTTTTTGGAAGCTTGGCACACCTTTCCAATGAAGGTGTTTTACGCAGTCTTTGCTTGTGGCTATTTCAAGAGGAAACAAACCACAAAGACAGAACTTAGAACTACTTTATTTTGTCCAGTTTCAAAAAGCTAGCACAAACCGTGTTTGATTTAGACTTAAAAAACACATCTATCTGTTTAGGAGGAAATAGAGTGAAACCTAAAAATTCAAACTGTTACTGGTAATGAACGCTTCATCCTAGAAGAGTGAAAATTGGGCAGCTAAGTGGACTTAGTGAACTGATCATTACCACAGAGATCATCAAGGTCGGATGAAAAAAAATTTGCCGAGTATTCAGAAAACCAGTAGTATTTTGGAAGCTTGGAACATCTTTCCAATGAATGTGTTTTACGCAGTCTTTGCTTGTGGCTATTTCAAGAGGAAACAAACCACAAAGACAGAACTTAGAACTACTTTATTTTGTCAAGTTTCAAGGAGCTAGCACAAACCGTGTTTGATTTAGACTTAAAAAACACATCTATCTGTATAGGAGGAAATAGAGTGAAACCTAAAAATTCAAACTGTTACTGGTAACGAACGCTTCATCCTACAAGAGTGAAAATTGGGCAGGTAAGTGGACTTAGTGAACTGATCATTACCACAGAGATCATCAAAGTCGGATGAAAAAAAATTTGCCGAGTATTCAGAAAACCAGTAGTATTTTGGAAGCTTGGCACACCTTTCCAATGAATGTGTTTTACGCAGTCTTTGCTTGTGGCTATTTCAAGAGGAAACAAACCACAAAAACAGAACTTAGAACTACTTTATTTTGTCCAGTTTCAAGGAGCTAGCACAAACCGTGTTTGATTTAGACTTAAAAAACACATCTATCTGTATAGGAGGAAATAGAGTGAAACCTAAAAATTCAAACTGTTACTGGTAACGAACGCTTCATCCTAGAAGAGTGAAAATTGGGCAGGTAAGTGGACTTAGTGAACTGATCATTTCCACAGAGATCATCAAAGTCGGATGAAAAAAAATTTGCCGAGTATTCAGAAAACCAGTAGTTTTTTGGAAGCTTGGCACACCTTTCCAATGAATGTGTTTTACGCAGTCTTTGCTTGTGGCTATTTCAAGAGGAAACAAACCACAAAAACAGAACTTAGAACTACTTTATTTTGTCAAGTTTCATGGAGCTAGCACAAACCGTGTTTGATTTAGACTTAAAAAACACATCTATCTGTATAGGAGGAAATAGAGTGAAACCTAAAAATTCAAACTGTTACTGGTAACGAACGCTTCATCCTAGAAGAGTGAAAGTTGGGCAGGTAAGTGGACTTAGTGAACTGATCATTACCACAGAGATCATCAAGGTCGGATGAAAAAAATTTTGCCGAGTATTCAGAAAACCAGTAGTATTTTGGAAGCTTGGAACACCTTTCCAATAAAGGGGTTTTACGCAGTCTTTGCTTGTGGCTATTTCAAGAGGAAACAAACCACAAAGACAGAACTTAGAACTACTTTATTTTGTCAAGTTTCAAGGAGCTAGCACAAACCGTGTTTGATTTAGACTTAAAAAACACATCTATCTGTATAGGAGGAAATAGAGTGAAACCTAAAAATTCAAACTGTTACTGGTAACGAACGCTTCATCCTAGAAGAGTGAAAGTTGGGCAGCTAAGTGGACTTAGTGAACTGATCATTACCACAGAGATCATCAAGGTCGGATGAAAAAAAATTTGCCGAGTATTCAGAAAACCAGTAGTATTTTGGAAGCTTGGAACACCTTTCCAATAAAGGTGTTTTACGCAGTCTTTGCTTGTGGCTATTTCAAGAGGAAACAAACCACAAAGACAGAACTTAGAACTACTTTATTTTGTCAAGTTTCAAGGAGCTAGCACAAACCGTGTTTGATTTAGACTTAAAAAACACATCTATCTGTATAGGAGGAAATAGAGTGAAACCTAAAAATTCAAACTGTTACTGGTAACGAACGCTTCATCCTAGAAGAGTGAAAGTTGGGCAGCTAAGTGGACTTAGTGAACTGATCATTACCACAGAGATCATCAAGGTCGGATGAAAAAATTATTTGCCGAGTATTCAGAAAACCAGTAGTATTTTGGAAGCTTGGCACACCTTTCCAATGAATGTGTTTTACGCAGTCTTTGCTTGTGGCTATTTCAAGAGGAAACAAACCACAAAGACAGAACTTAGAACTACTTTATTTTGTCAAGTTTCAAGGAGCTAGCACAAACCGTGTTTGATTTAGACTTAAAAAACACATCTATCTGTATAGGAGGAAATAGAGTGAAACCTAAAAATTCAAACTGTAACTGGTAACGAACGCTTCATCCTAGAAGAGTGAAAATTGGGCAGCTAAGTGGACTTAGTGAACTGATCATTACCACAGAGATCATCAAGGTCGGATGAAAAAAAATTTGTCGAGTATTCCGAAAACCAGTAGTTTTTTGGAAGCTTGGCACACCTTTCCAATTAATGTGTTTTACGCAGTCTTTGCTTGTGCCTATTTCAAGAGGAAACAAACCATAAAGACAGAACTTAGAACTACTTTATTTTGTCAAGTTTCAAGGAGCTAGCACAAACCGTGTTTGATTTAGACTTCCAAACACATCTATATATATAGGAGGAAATAGAGTGAAACCTAAAAACTCAAGCTGTTACTGGTAACGAACGCTTCATCCTAGAAGAGTGAATATTGGGCAGCTAAGTGGACTAAGTAAACTGATCATTACCACAGAGATCATCAAGGTCGGATGAAAAAAAATTTTGCCGAGTATTCAGAAAACCAGTAGTTTTTTGGAAGCTTGGCACACCTTTCCAATGAAGGTGTTTTACGCAGTCTTTGCTTGTGGCTATTTCAAGAGGAAACAAACCACAAAGACAGAACTTAGAACTACTTTATTTTGTCCAGTTTCAAGGAGCTAGCACAAACCGTGTTTGATTTAGACTTAAAAAACATATCTATCTGTATAGGAGGAAATAGAGTGAAACCTAAAAATTCAAACTGTTACTGGTAACGAACGCTTCATCCTAGAAGAGTGAAAATTGGGCAGGTAAGTGGACTTAGTGAACTGATCATTACCACAGAGATCATCAAAGTCGGATGAAAAAAAATTTGCCGAGTATTCAGAAAACCAGTAGTTTTTTGGAAGCTTGGCACACCTTTCCAATGAAGGTGTTTTACGCAGTCTTTGCTTGTGGCTATTTCAAGAGGAAACAAACCACAAAGACAGAACTTAGAACTACTTTATTTTGTCCAGTTTCAAGGAGCTAGCACAAACCGTGTTTGATTTAGACTTAAAAAACACATCTATCTGTATAGGAGGAAATAGAGTGAAACCTAAAAATTCAAACTGTTACTGGTAACGAACGCTTCATCCTAGAAGAGTGAAAGTTGGGCAGCTAAGTGGACTTAGTGAACTGATCATTACCACAGAGATCATCAAGGTCGGATGAAAAAAAATTTGCCGAGTATTCAGAAAACCAGTAGTATTTTGGAAGCTTGGAACACCTTTCCAATAAAGGTGTTTTACGCAGTCTTTGCTTGTGGCTATTTCAAGAGGAAACAAACCACAAAGACAGAACTTAGAACTACTTTATTTTGTCAAGTTTCAAGGAGCTAGCACAAACCGTGTTTGATTTAGACTTAAAAAACACATCTATCTGTATAGGAGGAAATAGAGTGAAACCTAAAAATTCAAACTGTAACTGGAAACGAACGCTTCATCCTAGAAGAGTGAAAATTGGGCAGCTAAGTGGACTTAGTGAACTGATCATTACCACAGAGATCATCAAGGTCGGATGAAAAAAAATTTGCCGAGTATTCCGAAAACCAGTAGTTTTTTGGAAGCTTGGCACACCTTTCCAATTAATGTGTTTTACGCAGTCTTTGCTTGTGCCTATTTCAAGAGGAAACAAACCATAAAGACAGAACTTAGAACTACTTTATTTTGTCAAGTTTCAAGGAGCTAGCACAAACCGTGTTTGATTTAGACTTCCAAACACATCTATATATATAGGAGGAAATAGAGTGAAACCTAAAAACTCAAGCTGTTACTGGTAACGAACGCTTCATCCTAGAAGAGTGAATATTGGGCAGCTAAGTGGACTAAGTAAACTGATCATTACCACAGAGATCATCAAGGTCGGATGAAAAAAAATTTTGCCGAGTATTCAGAAAACCAGTAGTTTTTTGGAAGCTTGGCACACCTTTCCAATGAAGGTGTTTTACGCAGTCTTTGCTTGTGGCTATTTCAAGAGGAAACAAACCACAAAGACAGAACTTAGAACTACTTTATTTTGTCCAGTTTCAAGGAGCTAGCACAAACCGTGTTTGATTTAGACTTAAAAAACACATCTATCTGTATAGGAGGAAATAGAGTGAAACCTAAAAATTCAAACTGTTACTGGTAACGAACGCTTCATCCTAGAAGAATGAAAATTGGGCAGGTAAGTGGACTTAGTGAACTGATCATTACCACAGAGATCATCAAAGTCGGATGAAAAAAAATTTGCCGAGTATTCAGAAAACCAGTAGTTTTTTGGAAGCTTGGCACACCTTTCCAATGAAGGTGTTTTACGCAGTCTTTGCTTGTGGCTATTTCAAGAGGAAACAAACCACAAAGACAGAACTTAGAACTACTTTATTTTGTCCAGTTTCAAGGAGCTAGCACAAACCGTGTTTGATTTAGACTTAAAAAACACATCTATCTGTATAGGAGGAAATAGAGTGAAACCTAAAATTTCAAACTGTTACTGGTAACGAACGCTTCATCCTAGAAGAGTGAAAGTTGGGCAGCTAAGTGGACTTAGTGAACTGATCATTACCACAGAGATCATCAAGGTCGGATGAAAAAAAATTTGCCGAGTATTCAGAAAACCAGTAGTATTTTGGAAGCTTGGAACAGCTTTCCAATAAAGGTGTTTTACGCAGTCTTTGCTTGTGGCTATTTCAAGAGGAAACAAACCACAAAGACAGAACTTAGAACTACTTTATTTTGTCAAGTTTCAAGGAGCTAGCACAAACCGTGTTTGATTTAGACTTAAAAAACACATCTATCTGTATAGGAGGAAATAGAGTGAAACCTAAAAATTCAAACTGTTACTGGTAACGAACGCTTCATCCTAGAAGAGTGAAAGTTGGTCAGCTAAGTGGACTTAGTGAACTGATCATTACCACAGAGATCATCAAGGTCGGATGAAAAAATAATTTGCCGAGTATTCAGAAAACCAGTAGTATTTTGGAAGCTTGGCACACCTTTCCAATGAATGTGTTTTACGCAGTCTTTGCTTGTGGCTATTTCAACAGGAAACAAACCACAAAGACAGAACTTAGAACTACTTTATTTTGTCAAGTTTCAAGGAGCTAGCACAAACCGTGTTTTTTTTAGACTTAAAAAACACATCTATCTGTATAGGAGGAAATAGAGTGAAACCTAAAAATTCAAACTGTAACTGGTAACGAACGCTTCATCCTAGAAGAGTGAAAATTGGGCAGCTAAGTGGACTTAGTGAACTGATCATTACCACAGAGATCATCAAGGTCGGATGAAAAAAAATTTGCCGAGTATTCCGAAAACCAGTAGTTTTTTGGAAGCTTGGCACACCTTTCCAATTAATGTGTTTTACGCAGTCTTTGCTTGTGCCTATTTCAAGAGGAAACAAACCATAAAGACAGAACTTAGAACTACTTTATTTTGTCAAGTTTCAAGGAGCTAGCACAAACCGTGTTTGATTTAGACTTCCAAACACATCTATATATATAGGAGGAAATAGAGTGAAACCTAAAAACTCAAGCTGTTACTGGTAACGAACGCTTCATCCTAGAAGAGTGAATATTGGGCAGCTAAGTGGACTAAGTAAACTGATCATTACCACAGAGATCATCAAGGTCGGATGAAAAAATATTTTGCCGAGTATTCAGAAAACCAGTAGTTTTTTGGAAGCTTGGCACACCTTTCCAATGAAGGTGTTTTACGCAGTCTTTGCTTGTGGCTATTTCAAGAGGAAACAAACCACAAAGACAGAACTTAGAACTACTTTATTTTGTCAAGTTTCAAGGAGCTAGCACAAACCGTGTTTGATTTAGACTTAAAAAACACATCTATCTGTATAGGAGGAAATAGAGTGAAACCTAAAAATTCAAACTGTTACTGGTAACGAACGCTTCATCCTAGAAGAGTGAAAATTGGGCAGCTAAGTGGACTTAGTGAACTGATCATTACCACAGAGATCATCAAAGTCGGATGAAAAAAAATTTGCCGAGTATTCAGAAAACCAGTAGTTTTTTGGAAGCTTGGCACACCTTTCCAATGAAGGTGTTTTACGCAGTCTTTGCTTGTGGCTATTTCAAGAGGAAACAAACCACAAAGACAGAACTTAGAACTACTTTATTTTGTCCAGTTTCAAGGAGCTAGCACAAACCGTGTTTGATTTAGACTTAAAAAACACATCTATCTGTATAGGAGGAAATAGAGTGAAACCTAAAAATTCAAACTGTTACTTGTAACGAACGCTTCATCCTAGAAGAGTGAAAATTGGGCAGCTAAGTGGACTTAGTGAACTGATCATTACCACAGAGATCATCAAGGTCGGATGAAAAAAAATTTGCCGAGTATTCAGAAAACCAGTAGTATTTTGGAAGCTTGGAACATCTATCCAATTAATGTGTTCTACGCAGTCTTTGCTTGTGGCTATTTCAAGAGGAAACAAACCACAAAGACAGAACTTAGAACTACTTTATTTTGTCAAGTTTCAAGGAGCTAGCACAAACCGTGTTTGATTTAGACTTAAAAAACACATCTATCTGTATAGGAGGAAATAGAGTGAAACCTAAAAATTCAAACTGTTACTGGTAACGAACGCTTCATCCTAGAAGAGTGAAAATTGGGCAGGTAAGTGGACTTAGTGAACTGATCATTACCACAGAGATCATCAAAGTCGGATGAAAAAAAATTTGCCGAGTATTCAGAAAACCAGTAGTTTTTTGGAAGCTTGGCATACCTTTCCAATGAAGGTGTTTTACGCAGTCTTTGCTTGTGGCTATTTCAAGAGGAAAAAAACCACAAAGACAGAACTTAGAACTACTTTATTTTGTCCAGTTTCAAGGAGCTAGCACAAACCGTGTTTGATTTAGACTTAAAAAACACATCTATCTGTATAGGAGGAAATAGAGTGAAACCTAAAAATTCAAACTGTTACTTGTAACGAACGCTTCATCCTAGAAGAGTGAAAATTGGGCAGCTAAGTGGACTTAGTGAACTGATCATTACCACAGAGATCATGAAGGTCGGATGAAAAAAAATTTGCCGAGTATTCAGAAAACCAGTAGTATTTTGGAAGCTTGGAACATCTTTCCAATGAATGTGTTTTACGCAGTCTTTGCTTGTGGCTATTTCAAGAGGAAACAAACCACAAAGACAGAACTTAGAACTACTTTATTTTGTCAAGTTTCAAGGAGCTAGCACAAACCGTGTTTGATTTAGACTTAAAAAACACATCTATCTGTATAGGAGGAAATAGAGTGAAACCTAAAAATTCAAACTGTTACTGGTAACGAACGCTTCATCCTAGAAGAGTGAAAATTGGGCAGGTAAGTGGACTTAGTGAACTGATCATTACCACAGAGATCATCAAAGTCGGATGAAAAAAAATTTGCCGAGTATTCAGAAAACCAGTAGTATTTTGGAAGCTTGGCACACCTTTCCAATGAATGTGTTTTACGCAGTCTTTGCTTGTGGCTATTTCAAGAGGAAACAAACCACAAAAACAGAACTTAGAACTACTTTATTTTGTCAAGTTTCATGGAGCTAGCACAAACCGTGTTTGATTTAGACTTAAAAAACACATCTATCTGTATAGGAGGAAATAGAGTGAAACCTAAAAATTCAAACTGTTACTGGTAACGAACGCTTCATCCTAGAAGAGTGAAAGTTGGGCAGCTAAGTGGACTTAGTGAACTGATCATTACCACAGAGATCATCAAGGTCGGATGAAAAAACAATTTGCCGAGTATTCAGAAAACCAGTAGTGTTTTGGAAGCTTGGCACAGCTTTCCAATGAATGTGTTTTACGCAGTCTTTGCTTGTGGCTATTTCAAGAGGAAACAAACCACAAAGACAGAACTGAGAACTACTTTATTTTGTCAAGTTTCAAGGAGCTAGCACAAACCGTGTTTGATTTAGACTTAAAAAACACATCTATCTGTATAGGAGGAAATAGAGTGAAACCTAAAAATTCAAACAGTTACTGGTAACGAACGCTTCATCCTAGAAGAGTGAAAATTGGGCAGCTAAGTGGACTTAGTGAACTGATCATTACCACAGAGATCATCAAGGTCGGATGAAAAAAAATTTGCCGAGTATTCAGAAAACCAGTAGTATTTTTGAAGCTTGGAACATCTTTCCAATAAAGGTGTTTTACGCAGTCTTTGCTTGTGGCTATTTCAAGAGGAAACAAACCACAAAGACAGAACTTAGAACTACTTTATTTTTTCAAGTTTCAAGGAGCTAGCACAAACCGTGTTTGATTTAGACTTAAAAAACACATCTATCTGTATAGGAGGAAATAGAGTGAAACATAAAAATTCAAACTGTAACTGGAAACGAACGCTTCATCCTAGAAGAGTGAAAATTGGGCAGCTAAGTGGACTTAGTGAACTGATCATTACCACAGAGATCATCAAGGTCGGATGAAAAAAAATTTGCCGAGTATTCCGAAAACCAGTAGTTTTTTGGAAGCTTGGCACACCTTTCCAATTAATGTGTTTTACGCAGTCTTTGTTTGTGCCTATTTCAAGAGGAAACAAACCACAAAGACAGAACTTAGAACTACTTTATTTTGTCAAGTTTCAAGGAGCTAGCACAAACCGTGTTTGATTTAGACTTCCAAACACATCTATATATATAGGAGGAAATAGAGTGAAACCTAAAAACTCAAGCTGTTACTGGTAACGAACGCTTCATCCTAGAAGAGTGAATATTGGGCAGCTAAGTGGACTAAGTAAACTGATCATTACCACAGAGATCATCAAGGTCGGATGAAAAAAAATTTTGCCGAGTATTCAGAAAACCAGTAGTTTTTTGGAAGCTTGGCACACCTTTCCAATGAAGGTGTTTTACGCAGTCTTTGCTTGTGGCTATTTCAAGAGGAAACAAACCACAAAGACAGAACTTAGAACTACTTTATTTTGTCCAGTTTCAAGGAGCTAGCACAAACCGTGTTTGATTTAGACTTAAAAAACACATCTATCTGTATAGGAGGAAATAGAGTGAAACCTAAAAATTCAAACTGTTACTGGTAACGAACGCTTCATCCTAGAAGAGTGAAAATTGGGCAGCTAAGTGGACTTAGTGAACTGATCATTACCACAGAGATCATCAAGGTCGGATGAAAAAAAATTTGCCGAGTATTCAGAAAACCAGTAGTATTTTGGAAGCTTGGAACACCTTTCCAATAAAGGTGTTTTACGCAGTCTTTGCTTGTGGCTATTTCAAGAGGAAACAAACCACAAAGACAGAACTTAGAACTACTTTATTTTGTCAAGTTTCAAGGAGCTAGCACAAACCGTGTTTGATTTAGACTTAAAAAACACATCTATCTGTATAGGAGGAAATAGAGTGAACCTAAAAATTCAAACTGTTACTGGTAACGAACGCTTCATCCTAGAAGAGTGAAAGTTGGGCAGCTAAGTGGACTTAGTGAACTGATCATTACCACAGAGATCATCAAGGTCGGATGAAAAAACAATTTGCCGAGTATTCAGAAAACCAGTAGTATTTTGGAAGCTTGGCACACCTTTCCAATGAATGTGTTTTACGCAGTCTTTGCTTGTGGCTATTTCAAGAGGACACAAACCACAAAGACAGAACTTAGAACTACTTTATTTTGTCAAGTTTCAAGGAGCTAGCACAAACCGTGTTTGATTTAGACTTAAAAAACACATCTATCTGTATAGGAGGAAATAGAGTGAAACCTAAAAATTCAAACTGTAACTGGTAACGAACGCTTCATCCTAGAAGAGTGAAAATTGGGCAGCTAAGTGGACTTAGTGAACTGATCATTACAACAGAGATCATCAAGGTCGGATGAAAAAAAATTTGCCGAGTATTCCGAAAACCAGTAGTTTTTTGGAAGCTTGGCACACCTTTCCAATTAATGTGTTTTACGCAGTCTTTGCTTGTGCCTATTTCAAGAGGAAACAAACCACAAAGACAGAACTTAGAACTACTTTATTTTGTCAAGTTTCAAGGAGCTAGCACAAACCGTGTTTGATTTAGACTTCCAAACACATCTATATATATAGGAGGAAATAGAGTGAAACCTAAAAACTCAGGTGTTACTGGTAACGAACGCTTCATCCTAGAAGAGTGAATATTGGGCAGCTAAGTGGACTAAGTAAACTGATCATTACCACAGAGATCATCAAAGTCGGATGAAAAAAAATTTTGCCGAGTATTCAGAAAACCAGTAGTTTTTTGGAAGCTTGGCACACCTTTCCAATGAAGGTGTTTTACGCAGTCTTTGCTTGTGGCTATTTCAAGAGGAAACAAACCACAAAGACAGAACTTAGAACTACTTTATTTTGTCCAGTTTCAAGGAGCTAGCACAAACCGTGTTTGATTTAGACTTAAAAAACAAATCTATCTGTATAGGAGGAAATAGAGTGAAACCTAAAAATTCAAACTGTTACTGGTAACGAAAGCTTCATCCTAGAAGAGTGAAAATTGGGCAGCTAAGTGGACTTAGTGAACTGATCATTACCACAGAGATCATCAAGGTCGGATGAAAAAAAATTTGCCGAGTATTCAGAAAACCAGTAGTATTTTGGAAGCTTGGAACATCTTTCCAATGAATGTGTTCTACGCAGTCTTTGCTTGTGGCTATTTCAAGAGGAAACAAACCACAAAGACAGAACTTAGAACTACTTTATTTTGTCAAGTTTCAAGGAGCTAGCACAAACCGTGTTTGATTTAGACTTAAAAAACACATCTATCTGTATAGGAGGAAATAGAGTGAAACCTAAAAATTCAAACTGTTACTGGTAACGAACGCTTCATCCTAGAAGAGTGAAAATTGGGCAGGTAAGTGGACTTAGTGAACTGATCATTACCACAGAGATCATCAAAGTCGGATGAAAAAAAATTTGCCGAGTATTCAGAAAACCAGTAGTTTTTTGGAAGCTTGGCACACCTTTCCAATGAAGGTGTTTTACGCAGTCTTTGCTTGTGGCTATTTCAAGAGGAAACAAACCACAAAGACAGAACTTAGAACTACTTTATTTTGTCCAGTTTCAAGGAGCTAGCACAAACCGTGTTTGATTTAGACTTAAAAAACACATCTATCTGTATAGGAGGAAATAGAGTGAAACCTAAAAATTCAAACTGTTACTTGTAACGAACGCTTCATCCTAGAAGAGTGAAAATTGGGCAGCTAAGTGGACTTAGTGAACTGATCATTACCACAGAGATCATCAAGGTCGGATGAAAAAAAATTTGCCGAGTATTCAGAAAACCAGTAGTATTTTGGAAGCTTGGAACATCTTTCCAATGAATGTGTTTTACGCAGTCTTTGCTTGTGGCTATTTCAAGAGGAAACAAACCACAAAGACAGAACTTAGAACTACTTTATTTTGTCAAGTTTCAAGGAGCTAGCACAAACCGTGTTTGATTTAGACTTAAAAAACACATCTATCTGTATAGGAGGAAATAGAGTGAAACCTAAAAATTCAAACTGTTACTGGTAACGAACGCTTCATCCTAGAAGAGTGAAAGTTGGGCAGCTAAGTGGACTTAGTGAACTGATCATTACCACAGAGATCATCAAGGTCGGATGAAAAAACAATTTGCCGAGTATTCAGAAAACCAGTAGTGTTTTGGAAGCTTGGCACACCTTTCCAATGAATGTGTTTTACGCAGTCTTTGCTTGTGGCTATTTCAAGAGGAAACAAACCACAAAGACAGAACTTAGAACTACTTTATTTTGTCAAGTTTCAAGGAGCTAGCACAAACCGTGTTTGATTTAGACTTAAAAAACACATCTATCTGTATAGGAGGAAATAGAGTGAAACATAAAAATTCAAACTGTAACTGGTAACGAACGCTTCATCCTAGAAGAGTGAAAATTGGGCAGCTAAGTGGACTTAGTGAACTGATCATTACCACAGAGATCATCAAGGTCGGATGAAAAAAAATTTGCCGAGTATTCCGAAAACCAGTAGTTTTTTGGAAGCTTGGCACACCTTTCCAATTAATGTGTTTTACGCAGTCTTTGTTTGTGCCTATTTCAAGAGGAAACAAACCACAAAGACAGAACTTAGAACTACTTTATTTTGTCAAGTTTCAAGGAGCTAGCACAAACCGTGTTTGATTTAGACTTCCAAACACATCTATATATATAGGAGGAAATAGAGTGAAACCTAAAAACTCAAGCTGTTACTGGTAACGAACGCTTCATCCTAGAAGAGTGAATATTGGGCAGCTAAGTGGACTAAGTAAACTGATCATTACCACAGAGATCATCAAGTTCGGATGAAAAAAAATTTTGCCGAGTATTCAGAAAACCAGTAGTTTTTTGGAAGCTTGGCACACCTTTCCAATGAAGGTGTTTTACGCAGTCTTTGCTTGTGGCTATTTCAAGAGGAAACAAACCACAAAGACAGAACTTAGAACTACTTTATTTTGTCCAGTTTCAAGGAGCTAGCACAAACCGTGTTTGATTTAGACTTAAAAAACACATCTATCTGTATAGGAGGAAATAGAGTGAAACCTAAAAATTCAAACTGTTACTGGGAACGAACGCTTCATCCTAGAAGAGTGAAAATTGGGCAGCTAAGTGGACTTAGTGAACTGATCATTACCACAGAGATCATCAAGGTCGGATGAAAAAAAATTTTGCCGAGTATTCAGAAAACCAGTAGTTTTTTGGAAGCTTGGCACACCTTTCCAGTGAAGGTGTTTTACGCAGTCTTTGCTTGTGGCTATTTCAAGAGGAAACAAACCACAAAGACAGAACTTAGAACTACTTTATTTTGTCCAGTTTCAAGGAGCTAGCACAAACCGTGTTTGATTTAGACTTAAAAAACACATTTATCTGTATAGGAGGTAATAGAGTCAAAAATAAAAATTCAAACTGTTACTGGTAACGAACGCTTCATCCTAGAACAGTGAAAATTGGGCAGGTAAGTGGACTTAGTGAACTGATCATTACCACAGAGATCATCAAAGTCGGATGAAAAAAAATTTGCCGAGTATTCAGAAAACCAGTAGTATTTTGGAAGCTTGGCACACCTTTCCAATGAATGTGTTTTACGCAGTCTTTGCTTGTGGCTATTTCAAGAGGAAACAAACCACAAAAACAGAACTTAGAACTACTTTATTTTGTCAAGTTTCAAGGAGCTAGCACAAACCGGGTTTGATTTAGACTTAAAAAACACATCTATCTGTATAGGAGGAAATAGAGTGAAACATAAAAATTCAAACAGTTACTGGTAACGAACGCTTCATCCTAGAAGAGTGAAAGTTGGGCAGCTAAGTGGACTTAGTGAACTGATCATTACCACAGAGATCATCAAGGTCGGATGAAAAAAAATTTGCCGAGTATTCAGAAAACCAGTAGTATTTTGGAAGCTTGGAACACCTTTCCAATAAAGGTGTTTTACGCAGTCTTTGCTTGTGGCTATTTCAAGAGGAAACAAACCACAAAGACAGAACTTAGAACTACTTTATTTTGTCAAGTTTCAAGGAGCTAGCACAAACCGTGTTTGATTTAGACTTAAAAAACACATCTATCTGTATAGGAGGAAATAGAGTGAAACCTAAAAATTGAAACTGTTACTGGTAACGAACGCTTCATCTTAGAAGAGTAAAAGATGGGCAGCTAAGTGGACTTAGTGAACTGATCATTACCACAGAGATCATCAAGGTCGGATGAAAAAAAATTTGCCGAGTATTCAGAAAACCAGTAGTATTTTGGAAGATTGGAACATCTTTCCAATGAATGTGTTTTACTCAGTCTTTGCTTGTGGCTATTTCAAGAGGAAACAAACCACAAAAAGAACTTAGAACTACTTTATTTTGTCAAGTTTCAAGGAGCTAGCACAAACCGTGTTTGATTTAGACTTAAAAAACATCTATCTGTATAGGAGGAAATAGAGTGAAACCTAAAAACTCAAGCTGTTACTGGTAACGAACGCTTCATCCTAGAAGAGTGAATATTGGGCAGCTAAGTGGACTAAGTAAACTGATCATTACCACAGAGATCATCAAGGTCGGATGAAAAAAAATTTTGCCGAGTATTCAGAAAACCAGTAGTTTTTTGGAAGCTTGGCACACCTTTCCAATGAAGATGTTTTACGCAGTCTTTGCTTGTGGCTATTTCAAGAGGAAACAAACCACAAAAACAGAACTTAGAACTACATTATTTTGTCAAGTTTCAAGGAGCTAGCACAAACCGTGTTTGATTTAGACTTAAAAAACACATCTATCTGTATAGGAGGAAATAGAGTGAAACATAAAAATTCAAACTGTTACTGGTAACGAACGCTTCATCCTAGAAGAGTGAAAGTTGGGCAGCTAAGTGGACTTAGTGAACTGATCATTACCACAGAGATCATCAAGGTCGGATGAAAAAAAATTTGCCGAGTATTCAGAAAACCAGTAGTATTTTGGAAGCTTGGAACATCTTTCCAATAAAGGTGTTTTACGCAGTCTTTGCTTGTGGCTATTTCAAGAGGAAACAAACCACAAAGACAGAACTTAGAACTACTTTATTTTGTCAAGTTTCAAGGAGCTAGCACAAACCGTGTTTGATTTAGACTTAAAAAACACATCTATCTGTATAGGATTAAATAGAGTGAAACCTAAAAATTCAAACTGTTACTGGTAACGAACGCTTCACCTAGAAGAGTGAAAATTGGGCAGCTAAGTGGACTTAGTGAACTGATCATTACCACAAAGATCATCAAGGTCGGATGAAAAAATTTGCCGAGTATTCAGAAAACCAGTTCTATTTTGGAAGCTTGGAACACCTTTCCAATAAAGGTGTTTTACGCAGTGTTTGCTTGTGGCTATTTCAAGAGGAAACAAACCACAAAGACAGAACTTAGAACTACTTTATTTTGTCAAGTTTCAAACAGCTAGAACAAACCGTGTTTGATTTATACTTAAAAAACACATCTATCTGTATAGGAGGAAATACAGTGAAAACTAAAAATTCAAACAGTTACTGGTAACGAACGCTTCATCCTAGAAGAGTGAAAGTTGGGCAGCTAAGTGGACTTAGTGAACTGATCATTACCACAGAGATCATCAAGGTCGGATGAAAAAAAATTTGCCGAGTATTCAGAAAACCAGTAGTTTTTGCAAGCTTGTCACACCTTTCCAATGAATGTGTATTATGCAGTCTTTGCTTGTGCCTATTTCAAGAGGAAACAAACCACAAAGACAGAACTTAGAACTACTTTATTTTGTCAAGTTTCAAGGAGCTAGCACAAACCGTGTTTGATTTAGACTTAAAAAACACATCTATCTGTATAGGAGGAAATAGAGTGAAACCTAAAAATTCAAACTGTTACTGGTAACGAACGCTTCATCCTAGAAGAGTGAAAGTTGGGCAGCTAAGTGGACTTAGTGAACTGATCATTACCACAGAGATCATCAAGGTCGGATGAAAAAAATTTGCCGAGTATTCAGAAAACCAGTAGTATTTTGGAAGCTTGGCACACCTTTCCAATGAATGTGTTTTACGC
Source organism: Callospermophilus lateralis (assembly GCF_048772815.1). NCBI lineage: Eukaryota > Metazoa > Chordata > Mammalia > Rodentia > Sciuridae > Callospermophilus > Callospermophilus lateralis. Next base: position 81,949 of record NW_027514850.1, on the reverse strand, counting down.
AGTCTTTGCTTGTGGCTATTTCAAGAGGAAACAAACCACAAAGACAGAACTTAGAACTACTTTATTTTGTCAAGTTTCAAGGAGCTAGCACAAACCGTGTTTGATTTAGACTTAAAAAACACATCTATCTGTATAGGAGGAAATAGAGTGAAACCTAAAAATTCAAACTGTTACTGGTAACGAACGCTTCATCCTAGAAGAGTGAAAATTGGGCAGCTAAGTGGACTTAGTGAACTGATCATTACCACAGAGATCATCAAGGTTGAATGAAAAAAAATTTGCCGAGTATTCAGAAAACCAGTTCTATTTTGGAAGCTTGGAACACTTTTCCAATAAAGGTGTTTTACGCAGTGTTTGCTTGTGGCTATTTCAAGAGGAAACAAACCACAAAGACAGAACTTAGAACTACTTTATTTTGTCAAGTTTCAATTATCTAGCACAAACCGTGTTTGATTTAGACTTAAAAAACACATCTATCTGTATAGGAGGAAATAGAGTGAAACCTAAAAATTCAAACTGTTACTGGTAACGAACGCTTCATCCTAGAAGAGTGAAAGTTGGGCAGCTAAGTGGACTTAGTGAACTGATCATTACCACAGAGATCATCAAGGTCGGATGAAAAAAAATTTGCCGAGTATTCAGAAAACCAGTAGTATTTTGGAAGCTTGGAACACCTTTAAAATAAAGGTGTTTTATGCAATCTTTGCTTGTGGCTATTTCAAGAGGAAACAAACCACAAAGACAGAACTTAGAACTACTTTATTTTGTCAAGTTTCAAGGAGCTAGCACAAACCGTGTTTGATTTAGACTTAAAAAACACATCTATCTGTATAGGAGGAAATAGAGTGAAACCTAAAAATTCAAACTGTTATTGGTAACGAACGCTTCATCCTAGAAGAGTGAAAGTTGGGCAGCTAAGTGGACTTAGTGAACTGATCATTACCAAAGAGATCATCAAGGTCGGATGAAAAAAAATTTGCCGAGTATTCAGAAAACAAGTAGTATTTTGGAAGCTTGGCACACCTTTATAATGAATGTGTTTTACGCAGTCTTTGCTTGTGGCTATTTCAAGAGGAAACAAACCACAAAGACAGAACTTAGAACTACTTTATTTTGTCAAGTTTCAAGGAGCTAGCACAAACCGTGTTTGATATAGACTTAAAAAACACATCTACCTGTATAGGAGGAAATAGAGTGAAACCTAAAAATTCAAACTGTTACTGGTAACGAACGCTTCATCCTAGAAGAGTGAAAATTGGGCAGCTAAGTGGACTTAGTGAACTGATCATTACCACAGAGATCATCAAGGTCGGATGAAAAAAAATTTGCCGAGTATTCAGAAAACCAGTTCTATTTTGGAAGCTTGGAACACCTTTCAAATAAAGGTGTTTTACGCAGTGTTTGCTTGTGGCTATTTATAGAGGAAACAAACCACAAAGACAGAACTTAGAACTACTTTATTTTGTCAAGTTTCAAGGAGCTAGAACAAACCGTGTTTGATTTACACTTAAAAAACACATCTATCTGTATAGGAGGAAATAGAGTGAAAACTAAAAATTCAAACTGTTACTGGTAACGAACGCTTCATCCTAGAAGAGTGAAAGTTGGGCAGCTAAGTGGACTTAGTGAACTGATCATTACCACAGAGATCATCAAGGTCGGATGAAAAAAATTTGCCGAGTATTCAGAAAACCAGTAGTATTTTGGAAGCTTGGAACACCTTTCCAATAAAGGTGTTTTACGCAGTCTTTGCTTGTGGCTATTTCAAGAGGAAACAAACCACAAAGACAGAACTTAGAACTACTTTATTTTGTCAAGTTTCAAGGAGCTAGCACAAACCGTGTTTGATTTTGACTTAAAAAACACATCTATCTGTATAGGAGAAAATAGAGTGAAACCTAAAAATTCAAACTGTTACTGGTAACGAACGCTTCATCCTAGAAGAGTGAAACTTGGGCAGCTAAGTGGACTTAGTGAACTGATCATTACCACAGAGATCATCAAGGTCCGATGAAAAAACAATTTGCCGAGTATTCAGAAAACCAGTAGTATTTTGGAAGCTTGGCACACCTTTCCAATGAATGTGTTTTACGCAGTCGTTGCTTGTGGTTATTTCAAGAGGAAACAAACCACAAAGACAGAACTTAGAACTACTTTATTTTGTCAAGTTTTAAGGAGCTAGCACAAACCGTGTTTGATTTAGACTTAAAAAACACATCTATCTGTAGGAGGAAATAGAGTGAAACCTAAAAATTCAAACTGTTACTGGTAACGAACGCTTCATCCTAGAAGAGTGAAAATTGGGCAGCTAAGTGGACTTAGTGAACTGATCATTACCACAGAGATCATCAAGGTTGGATGAAAAAAAATTTGCCGAGTATTCAGAAAACCAGTTCCATTTTGGAAGCTTGGAACACTTTTCCAATAAAGGTGTTTTACGCAGTGTTTGCTTGTGGCTATTTCAAGAGGAAGCAAACCACAAAGACAGAACTTAGAACTACTTTATTTTGTCAAGTTTCAATTATCTAGCACAAACCGTGTTTGATTTAGACTTAAAAAACACATCTATCTGCATAGGAGGAAATAGAGTGAAACCTAAAAATTCAAACTGTTACTGGTAACGAACGCTTCATCCTAGAAGAGTGAAAGTTGGGCAGCTAAGTGGACTTAGTGAACTGATCATTACCACAGAGATCATCAAGGTCGGATGAAAAAAAATTTGCCGAGTATTCAGAAAACCAGTAGTATTTTGGAAGCTTGGAACACCTTTAAAATAAAGGTGTTTTACGCAATCTTTGCTTGTGGCTATTTCAAGAGGAAACAAACCACAAAGACAGAACTTAGAACTACTTTATTTTGTCAAGTTTCAAGGAGCTAGCACAAACCGTGTTTGATTTAGACTTAAAAAACACATCTATCTGTATAGGAGGAAATAGAGTGAAACCTAAAAATTCAAACTGTTACTGGTAACGAACGCTTCATCCTAGAAGAGTGAAAGTTGGGCAGCTAAGTGGACTTAGTGAACTGATCATTACCACAGAGATCATCAAGGTCGGATGAAAAAAAATTTGCCGAGTATTCAGAAAACCAGTAGTATTTTGGAAGCTTGGCACACCTTTCCAATGAATGTGTTTTACGCAGTCTTTGCTTGTGGCTATTTCAAGAGGAAACAAACCACAAAGACAGAACTTAGAACTACTTTATTTTGTCAAGTTTCAAGGAGCTAGCACAAACCGTGTTTGATTTAGACTTAAAAAACTCATCTATCTGTATAGGAGGAAATAGAGTGAAACCTAAAAATTCAAACTGTTACTGGTAACGAACGCTTCATCCTAGAAGAGTGAAAATTGGGCAGCTAAGTGGACTTAGTGAACTGATCATTACCACAGAGATCATCAAGGTCGGATGGCAAAAAATTTGCCGAGTGTTCAGAAAACCAGTAGTATTTTGGAAGCTTGGAACATCTTTCCAATAAAGGTGTTTTACGCAGTCTTTGCTTGTGGCTATTTCAAGAGGAAACAAACCACAAAGACAGAACTTAGAACTACTTTATTTTGTCAAGTTTCAAGGAGCTAGCACAAACCGTGTTTGATTTAGACTTAAAAAACACATCTATCTGTATAGGAGGAAATAGAGTGAAACCTAAAAATTCAAACTGTTACTGGTAACGAACGCTTCATCCTAGAAGAGTGAAAATTGGGCAGCTAAGTGGACTTAGTGAACTGATCATTACCACAGAGATCATCAAGGTCGGATGAAAAAAAAATTGCCGAGTATTCAGAAAACCAGTTCTATTTTGGAAGCTTGGAACACCTTTCCAATAAAGGTGTTTTACGCAGTGTTTGCTTGTGGCTATTTCAAAAGGAAACAAACCACAAAGACAGAACTTAGAACTACTTTATTGTGTCAAGTTTCAAGGAGCTAGAACAAACCGTGTTTGATTTACACTTAAAAAACACATCTATCTGTATAGGAGGAAATAGAGTGAAAACTAAAAATTCAAACTGTTACTGGTAACGAACGCTTCATCCTAGAAGAGTGAAAGTTGGGCAGCTAAGTGGACTTAGTGAACTGATCATTACCACAGAGATCATCAAGTTCGGATGAAAAAAAAATTGCCGAGTATTCAGAAAACCAGTAGTATTTAGGAAGCTTGGAACACCTTTCCAATAAAGGTGTTTTACACAGTCTTTGCTTGTGGCTATTTCAAGAGGAAACAAACCACAAAGACAGAACTTAGAACTACTTTATTTTGTCAAGTTTCAAGGAGCTAGCACAAACCGTGTTTGATTTAGACTTAAAAAACACATCTATCTGTATAGGAGGAAATAGAGTGAAACCTAAAAATTCAAACTGTTACTGGTAACGAACGCTTCATCCTAGAAGAGTGAAAGTTGGGCAGCTAAGTGGACTTAGTGAACTGATCATTACCACAGAGATCATCAAGGTCGGATGAAAAAAAATTTGCCGAGTATTCAGAAAACCAGTAGTATTTTGGAAGCTTGGCACACCTTTAAAATGAATGTGTTTTACGCAGTCTTTGCTTGTGGCAATTTCAAGAGGAAACAAACCACAAAGACAGAACTTAGAACTACTTTATTTTGTCAAGTTTCAAGGAGCTAGCACAAACCGTGTTTGATTTAGACTTAAAAAACACATCTATCTGTATAGGAGGAAATAGAGTGAAAGCTAAAAATTCAAACTGTTACTGGTAACGAACGCTTCATCCTAGAGGAGTGAAAATTGGGCAGCTAAGTGGACTTAGTGAACTGATCATTACCACAGAGATCATCAAGGTCGGATGAAAAAAAATTTGCCGAGTGTTCAGAAAACCAGTAGTATTTTGGAAGCTTGGAACACCTTTCAAATAAAGGTGTTTTACGCAGTGTTTGCTTGTGGCTATTTCAAGAGGAAACAAACCACAAAGACAGAACTTAGAACTACTTTATTTTGTCAAGTTTCAAGGAGCTAGAACAAACCGTGTTTGATTTACACTTAAAAAACACATCTATCTGTATAGGAGGAAATAGAGTGAAAACTAAAAATTCAAACTGTTACTGGTAACGAACGCTTCATCCTAGAAGAGTGAAAGTTGGGCAGCTAAGTGGACTTAGTGAACTGATCATTACCACAGAGATCATCAAGGTCGGATGAAAAAAAATTTGCCGAGTATTCAGAAAACCAGTAGTATTTTGGAAGCTTGGCACACCTTTCCAATAAAGGTGTTTTACGCAGTCTTTGCTTGTGGCTATTTCAAGAGGAAACAAACCACAAAGACAGAACTTAGAACTACTTTATTTTGTCAAGTTTCAAGGAGCTAGCACAAACCGTGTTTGATTTAGACTTAAAAAACACATCTATCTGTATAGGAGGAAATAGAGTGAAACCTAAAAATTCAAACTGTTACTGGTAACGAACGCTTCATCCTAGAAGAGTGAAACTTGGGCAGCTAAGTGGACTTAGTGAACTGATCATTACCACAGAGATCATCAAGGTCGGATGAAAAAAAATTTGCCGAGTATTCAGAAAACCAGTAGTATTTTGGAAGCTTGGCACACCTTTCCAATGAATGTGTTTTACGCAGTCTTTGCTTGTGGCTATTTCAAGAGGAAACAAACCACAAAGACAGAACTTAGAAGTACTTTATTTTGTCAAGTTTCAAGGAGCTAGCACAAACCGTGTTTGATTTAGACTTAAAAAACACATCTATCTGTATAGGAGGAAATAGAGTGAAACCTAAAAATTCAAACTGTTACTGGTAACGAACGCTTCATCCTAGAAGAGTGAAAATTGGGCAGCTAAGTGGACTTAGTCAACTGATCATTACCACAGAGATCATCAAGGTCGGATGAAAAAAAATTTGCCGAGTATTCAGAAAATCAGTAGTATTTTGGAAGCTTGGCACACCTTTCCAATGAATGTGTTTTACGCAGTCTTTGCTTGTGGCTATTTCAAGAGGAAACAAACCACAAAGACAGAACTTAGAACTACTTTATTTTGTCAAGTTTCAAGGAGCTAGCACAAACCGTGTTTGATTTAGACTTAAAAAACACATCTATCTGTATAGGAGGAAATAGAGTGAAACCTAAAAATTCAAACTGTTACTGGTAATGAACGCTTCATCCTAGAAGAGTGAAAGTTGGGCAGCTAAGTGGACTTAGTGAACTGATCATTACCACAGAGATCATCAAGGTCGGATGAAAAAAAATTTGCCGAGTATTCAGAAAACCAGTAGTATTTTGGAAGCTTGGCACACCTTTCCAATGAATGTGTTTTACGCAGTCTTTGCTTGTGGCTATTTCAAGAGGAAACAAACCACAAAGACAGAACTTAGAACTACTTTATTTTGTCAAGTTTCAAGGAGCTAGCACAAACGGTGTTTGATTTAGACTTAAAAAACACATCTATCTGTATAGGAGGAAATAGAGTGAAACCTAAAAATTCAAACTGTTACTGGTAACGAACGCTTCATCCTAGAAGAGTGAAAATTGGGCAGCTAAGTGGACTTAGTGAACTGATCATTACCACAGAGATCATCAAGGTCGGCTGAAAAAAAATTTGCCGAGTATTCAGAAAACAATTTCTATTTTGGAAGCTTGGAACACCTTTAAAATAAAGGTGTTTTACGCAATCTTTGCTTGTGGCTATTTCAAGTGGAAACAAACCACAAAGACAGAACTTAGAACTACTTTATTTTGTCAAGTTTCAAGGAGCTAGCACAAACCGTGTTTGATTTAGACTTAAAAAACACATCTATCTGTATAGGAGGAAATAGAGTGAAACCTAAAAATTCAAACTGTTACTGGTAACGAACGCTTCATCCTAGAAGAGTGAAAGTTGGGCAGCTAAGTGGACTTTGTGAACTGATCATTACCACAGAGATCATCAAGGTCGGATGAAAAAAAATTTGCCGAGTATTCAGAAAACCAGTAGTATTTTGGAAGCTTGGCACACCTTTCCAATGAATGTGTTTTACGCAGTCTTTGCTTGTGGCTATTTCAAGAGGAAACAAACCACAAAGACAGAACTTAGAACTACTTTATTTTGTCAAGTTTCAAGGAGCTAGCACAAACCGTGTTTGATTTAGACTTAAAAAACACATCTATCTTTATAGGAGGAAATAGAGTGAAAGCTAAAAATTCAAACTGTTACTGGTAACGAACGCTTCATCCTAGAAGAGTGAAAATTGGGCAGCTAAGTGGACTTAGTGAACTGATCATTACCACAGAGATCATCAAGGTCGGATGAAAAAAAATTTGCCGAGTATTCAGAAAACCAGTTCTATTTTGGAAGCTTGGAACACCTTTCAAATAAAGGTGTTTTACGCAGTGTTTGCTTGTGGCTATTTCAAGAGGAAACAAACCACAAAGACAGAACTTAGAACTACTTTATTTTGTCAAGTTTCAAGGAGCTAGAACAAACCGTGTTTGATTTACACTTAAAAAACACATCTATCTGTATAGGAGGAAATAGAGTGAAAACTAAAAATTCAAACTGTTACTGGTAACGAACGCTTCATCCTAGAAGAGTGAAAGTTGGGCAGCTAAGTGGACTTAGTGAACTGATCATTACCACAGAGATCATCAAGGTCGGATGAAAAAAAATTTGCCGAGTATTCAGAAAACCAGTAGTATTTTGGAAGCTTGGCACACCTTTCCAATAAAGGTGTTTTACGCAGTCTTTGCTTGTGGCTATTTCAAGAGGAAACAAACCACAAAGACAGAACTTAGAACTACTTTATTTTGTCAAGTTTCAAGGAGCTAGCACAAACCGTGTTTGATTTAGACTTAAAAAACACATCTATCTGTATAGGAGGAAATAGAGTGAAACCTAAAAATTCAAACTGTTACTGGTAACGAACGCTTCATCCTAGAAGAGTGAAACTTGGGCAGCTAAGTGGACTTAGTGAACTGATCATTACCACAGAGATCATCAAGGTCGGATGAAAAAAAATTTGCCGAGTATTCAGAAAACCAGTAGTATTTTGGAAGCTTGGCACACCTTTCCAATGAATGTGTTTTACGCAGTCTTTGCTTGTGGCTATTTCAAGAGGAAACAAACCACAAAGACAGAACTTAGAAGTACTTTATTTTGTCAAGTCTCAAGGAGCTAGCACAAACCGTGTTTGATTTAGACTTAAAAAACACATCTATCTGTATAGGAGGAAATAGAGTGAAACCTAAAAATTCAAACTGTTACTGGTAACGAACGCTTCATCCTAGAAGAGTGAAAATTGGGCAGCTAAGTGGACTTAGTGAACTGATCATTACCACAGAGATCATCAAGGTCGGATGAAAAAAAATTTGCCGAGTATTCAGAAAATCAGTAGTATTTTGGAAGCTTGGCACACCTTTCCAATGAATGTGTTTTACGCAGTCTTTGCTTGTGGCTATTTCAAGAGGAAACAAACCACAAAAACATAACTTAGAACTACTTTATTTTGTCAAGTTTCAAGGAGCTAGCACAAACCGTGTTTGATTTAGACTTAAAAAACACATCTATCTGTATAGGAGGAAATAGAGTGAAACCTAAAAATTCAAACTGTTACTGGTAACGAACGCTTCATCCTAGAAGAGTGAAAGTTGGGCAGCTAAGTGGACTTAGTGAACTGATCATTACCACAGAGATCATCAAGGTCGGATGAAAAAAAATTTGCCGAGTATTCAGAAAACCAGTAGTATTTTGGAAGCTTGGCACACCTTTCCAATGAATGTGTTTTACGCAGTCTTTGCTTGTGGCTATTTCAAGAGGAAACAAACCACAAAGACAGAACTTAGAACTTCTTTATTTTGTCAAGTTTCAAGGAGCTAGCACAAACCGTGTTTGATTTAGACTTAAAAAACACATCTATCTGTATAGGAGGAAATAGAGTGAAACCTAAAAATTCAAACTGTTACTGGTAACGAACGCTTCATCCTAGAAGAGTGAAAGTTGGGCAGCTAAGTGGACTTAGTGAACTGATCATTACCACAGAGATCATCAAGGTCGGATGAAAAAAAATTTGCCGAGTATTCAGAAAACCAGTAGTATTTTGGAAGCTTGGCACACCTTTCCAATGAATGTGTTTTACGCAGTCTATGCTTGTGGCAATTTCAAGAGGAAACAAACCACAAAGACAGAACTTAGAACTACTTTATTTTGTCAAGTTTCAAGGAGCTAGCACAAACCGTGTTTGATTTAGACTTAAAAAACACATCTATCTGTATAGGAGGAAATAGAGTGAAAGCTAAAAATTCAAACTGTTACTGGTAACGAACGCTTCATCCTAGAAGAGTGAAAATTGGGCAGCTAAGTGGACTTAGTGAACTGATCATTACCACAGAGATCATCAAGGTCGGATGAAAAAAAATTTGCCGAGTGTTCAGAAAACCAGTAGTATTTTGGAAGCTTTGAACACCTTTCAAATAAAGGTGTTTTACGCAGTGTTTGCTTGTGGCTATTTCAAGAGGAAACAAACCACAAAGACAGAACTTAGAACTACTTTATTTTGTCAAGTTTCAAGGAGCTAGAACAAACCGTGTTTGATTTACACTTAAAAAACACATCTATCTGTATAGGAGGAAATAGAGTGAAAACTAAAAATTCAAACTGTTACTGGTAACGAACGCTTCATCCTAGAAGAGTGAAAGTTGGGCAGCTAAGTGGACTTAGTGAACTGATCATTACCACAGAGATCATCAAGGTCGGATGAAAAAAAATTTGCCGAGTATTCAGAAAACCAGTAGTATTTTGGAAGCTTGGCACACCTTTCCAATGAATGTGTTTTACGCAGTCTTTGCTTGTGGCTATTTCAAGAGGAAACAAACCACAAAGACAGAACTTAGAACTACTTTATTTTGTCAAGTTTCAAGGAGCTAGCACAAACCGTGTTTGATTTAGACTTAAAAAACACATCTATCTGTATAGGAGGAAATAGAGTGAAACCTAAAAATTCAAACTGTTACTGGTAACGAACGCTTCATCCTAGAAGAGTGAAACTTGGGCAGCTAAGTGGACTTAGTGAACTGATCATTACCACAGAGATCATCAAGGTCGGATGAAAAAAAATTTGCCGAGTATTCAGAAAACCAGTAGTATTTTGGAAGCTTGGCACACCTTTCCAATGAATGTGTTTTACGCAGTCTTTGCTTGTGGCTATTTCAAGAGGAAACAAACCACAAAGACAGAACTTAGAAGTACTTTATTTTGTCAAGTTTCAAGGAGCTAGCACAAACCGTGTTTGATTTAGACTTAAAAAACACATCTATCTGTATAGGAGGAAATAGAGTGAAACCTAAAAATTCAAACTGTTACTGGTAACGAACGCTTCATCCTAGAAGAGTGAAAATTGGGCAGCTAAGTGGACTTAGTCAACTGATCATTACCACAGAGATCATCAAGGTCGGATGAAAAAAAATTTGCCGAGTATTCAGAAAATCAGTAGTATTTTGGAAGCTTGGCACACCTTTCCAATGAATGTGTTTTACGCAGTCTTTGCTTGTGGCTATTTCAAGAGGAAACAAACCACAAAGACAGAACTTAGAACTACTTTATTTTGTCAAGTTTCAAGGAGCTAGCACAAACCGTGTTTGATTTAGACTTAAAAAACACATCTATCTGTATAGGAGGAAATAGAGTGAAACCTAAAAATTCAAACTGTTACTGGTAATGAACGCTTCATCCTAGAAGAGTGAAAGTTGGGCAGCTAAGTGGACTTAGTGAACTGATCATTACCACAGAGATCATCAAGGTCGGATGAAAAAAAATTTGCCGAGTATTCAGAAAACCAGTAGTATTTTTTAAGCTTGGCACACCTTTCCAATGAATGTGTTTTACGCAGTCTTTGCTTGTGGCTATTTCAAGAGGAAACAAACCACAAAGACAGAACTTAGAAGTACTTTATTTTGTCAAGTTTCAAGGAGCTAGCACAAACCGTGTTTGATTTAGACTTAAAAAACACATCTATCTGTATAGGAGGAAATAGAGTGAAACCTAAAAATTCAAACTGTTACTGGTAACGAACGCTTCATCCTAGAAGAGTGAAAATTGGGCAGCTAAGTGGACTTAGTCAACTGATCATTACCACAGAGATCATCAAGGTCGGATGAAAAAAAATTTGCCGAGTATTCAGAAAATCAGTAGTATTTTGGAAGCTTGGCACACCTTTCCAATGAATGTGTTTTACGCAGTCTTTGCTTGTGGCTATTTCAAGAGGAAACAAACCACAAAGACAGAACTTAGAACTACTTTATTTTGTCAAGTTTCAAGGAGCTAGCACAAACGGTGTTTGATTTAGACTTAAAAAACACATCTATCTGTATAGGAGGAAATAGAGTGAAACCTAAAAATTCAAACTGTTACTGGTAACGAACGCTTCATCCTAGAAGAGTGAAAATTGGGCAGCTAAGTGGACTTAGTGAACTGATCATTACCACAGAGATCATCAAGGTCGGCTGAAAAAAAATTTGCCGAGTATTCAGAAAACAATTTCTATTTTGGAAGCTTGGAACACCTTTAAAATAAAGGTGTTTTACGCAATCTTTGCTTGTGGCTATTTCAAGTGGAAACAAACCACAAAGACAGAACTTAGAACTACTTTATTTTGTCAAGTTTCAAGGAGCTAGCACAAACCGTGTTTGATTTAGACTTAAAAAACACATCTATCTGTATAGGAGGAAATAGAGTGAAACCTAAAAATTCAAACTGTTACTGGTAACGAACGCTTCATCCTAGAAGAGTGAAAGTTGGGCAGCTAAGTGGACTTTGTGAACTGATCATTACCACAGAGATCATCAAGGTCGGATGAAAAAAAATTTGCCGAGTATTCAGAAAACCAGTAGTATTTTGGAAGCTTGGCACACCTTTCCAATGAATGTGTTTTACGCAGTCTTTGCTTGTGGCTATTTCAAGAGGAAACAAACCACAAAGACAGAACTTAGAACTACTTTATTTTGTCAAGTTTCAAGGAGCTAGCACAAACCGTGTTTGATTTAGACTTAAAAAACACATCTATCTTTATAGGAGGAAATAGAGTGAAAGCTAAAAATTCAAACTGTTACTGGTAACGAACGCTTCATCCTAGAAGAGTGAAAATTGGGCAGCTAAGTGGACTTAGTGAACTGATCATTACCACAGAGATCATCAAGGTCGGATGAAAAAAAATTTGCCGAGTATTCAGAAAACCAGTTCTATTTTGGAAGCTTGGAACACCTTTCAAATAAAGGTGTTTTACGCAGTGTTTGCTTGTGGCTATTTCAAGAGGAAACAAACCACAAAGACAGAACTTAGAACTACTTTATTTTGTCAAGTTTCAAGGAGCTAGAACAAACCGTGTTTGATTTACACTTAAAAAACACATCTATCTGTATAGGAGGAAATAGAGTGAAAACTAAAAATTCAAACTGTTACTGGTAACGAACGCTTCATCCTAGAAGAGTGAAAGTTGGGCAGCTAAGTGGACTTAGTGAACTGATCATTACCACAGAGATCATCAAGGTCGGATGAAAAAAAATTTGCCGAGTATTCAGAAAACCAGTAGTATTTTGGAAGCTTGGCACACCTTTCCAATAAAGGTGTTTTACGCAGTCTTTGCTTGTGGCTATTTCAAGAGGAAACAAACCACAAAGACAGAACTTAGAACTACTTTATTTTGTCAAGTTTCAAGGAGCTAGCACAAACCGTGTTTGATTTAGACTTAAAAAACACATCTATCTGTATAGGAGGAAATAGAGTGAAACCTAAAAATTCAAACTGTTACTGGTAACGAACGCTTCATCCTAGAAGAGTGAAACTTGGGCAGCTAAGTGGACTTAGTGAACTGATCATTACCACAGAGATCATCAAGGTCGGATGAAAAAAAATTTGCCGAGTATTCAGAAAACCAGTAGTATTTTGGAAGCTTGGCACACCTTTCCAATGAATGTGTTTTACGCAGTCTTTGCTTGTGGCTATTTCAAGAGGAAACAAACCACAAAGACAGAACTTAGAAGTACTTTATTTTGTCATGTCTCAAGGAGCTAGCACAAACCGTGTTTGATTTAGACTTAAAAAACACATCTATCTGTATAGGAGGAAATAGAGTGAAACCTAAAAATTCAAACTGTTACTGGTAACGAACGCTTCATCCTAGAAGAGTGAAAATTGGGCAGCTAAGTGGACTTAGTCAACTGATCATTACCACAGAGATCATCAAGGTCGGATGAAAAAAAATTTGCCGAGTATTCAGAAAATCAGTAGTATTTTGGAAGCTTGGCACACCTTTCCAATGAATGTGTTTTACGCAGTCTTTGCTTGTGGCTATTTCAAGAGGAAACAAACCACAAAAACATAACTTAGAACTACTTTATTTTGTCAAGTTTCAAGGAGCTAGCACAAACCGTGTTTGATTTAGACTTAAAAAACACATCTATCTGTATAGGAGGAAATAGAGTGAAACCTAAAAATTCAAACTGTTACTGGTAACGAACGCTTCATCCTAGAAGAGTGAAAGTTGGGCAGCTAAGTGGACTTAGTGAACTGATCATTACCACAGAGATCATCAAGGTCGGATGAAAAAAAATTTGCCGAGTATTCAGAAAACCAGTAGTATTTTGGAAGCTTGGCACACCTTTCCAATGAATGTGTTTTACGCAGTCTTTGCTTGTGGCTATTTCAAGAGGAAACAAACCACAAAGACAGAACTTAGAACTTCTTTATTTTGTCAAGTTTCAAGGAGCTAGCACAAACCGTGTTTGATTTAGACTTAAAAAACACATCTATCTGTATAGGAGGAAATAGAGTGAAACCTAAAAATTCAAACTGTTACTGGTAACGAACGCTTCATCCTAGAAGAGTGAAAGTTGGGCAGCTAAGTGGACTTAGTGAACTGATCATTACCACAGAGATCATCAAGGTCGGATGAAAAAAAATTTGCCGAGTATTCAGAAAACCAGTAGTATTTTGGAAGCTTGGCACACCTTTCCAATGAATGTGTTTTACACAGTCTTTGCTTGTGGCTATTTCAAGAGGAAACAAACCACAAAGACAGAACTTAGAACTACTTTATTTTGTCAAGTTTCAAGGAGCTAGCACAAACCGTGTTTGATTTAGACTTAAAAAACACATCTATCTGTATAGGAGGAAATAGAGTGAAACCTAAAAATTCAAACTGTTACTGGTAACGAACGCTTCATCCTAGAAGAGTGAAAGTTGGGCAGCTAAGTGGACTTAGTGAACTGATCATTACCACAGAGATCATCAAGGTCGGATGAAAAAAAATTTGCCGAGTATTCAGAAAACCAGTAGTATTTTGGAAGCTTGGCACACCTTTCCAATGAATGTGTTTTACGCAGTCTTTGCTTGTGGCTATTTCAAGAGGAAACAAACCACAAAGACAGAACTTAGAACTTCTTTATTTTGTCAAGTTTCAAGGAGCTAGCACAAACCGTGTTTGATTTAGACTTAAAAAACACATCTATCTGTATAGGAGGAAATAGAGTGAAACCTAAAAATTCAAACTGTTACTGGTAACGAATGCTTCATCCTAGAAGAGTGAAAGTTGGGCAGCTAAGTGGACTTAGTGAACTGATCATTACCACAGAGATCATCAAGGTCGGATGAAAAAAAATTTGCCGAGTATTCAGAAAACAATTTCTATTTTGGAAGCTTGGAACACCTTTCCAATAAAGGTGTTTTACGCAGTGTTTGCTTGTGGCTATTTCAAGAGGAAACAAACCACAAAGACAGAACTTAGAACTACTTTATTTTGTCAAGTTTCAAGGACCTAGCACAAACCGTGTTTGATTTAGACTTAAAAAACACATCTATCTGTATAGGAGGAAATAGAGTGAAACATAAAAATTCAAACTGTTACTGGTAACGAACGCTTCATCCTAGAAGAGTGAAACTTGGGCAGCTAAGTGGACTTAGTGAACTGATCATTACCACAGAGATCATCAAGGTCGGATGAAAAAAAATTTGCCGAGTATTCAGAAAACCAGTAGTATTTTGGAAGCTTGGCACACCTTTCCAATGAATGTGTTTTACGCAGTCTTTGCTTCTGGCTATTTCAAGAGGAAACAAACCACAAAGACAGAACTTAGAACTACTTTATTTTGTCAAGTTTCAAGGAGCTAGCACAAACCGTGTTTGATTTAGACTTAAAAAACACATCTATCTGTATAGGAGGAAATAGAGTGAAACCTAAAAATTCAAACTGTTACTGGTAACGAACGCTTCATCCTAGAAGAGTGAAACTTGGGCAGCTAAGTGGACTTAGTGAACTGATCATTACCACAGAGATCATCAAGGTCGGATGAAAAAACAATTTGCCGAGTATTCAGAAAACCAGTAGTATTTTGGAAGCTTGGCACACCTTTCCAATGAATGTGTTTTACGCAGTCTTTGCTTGTGGCTATTTCAAGAGGAAACAAACCACAAAGACAGAACTTAGAACTAATTTATTTTGTCAAGTTTCAAGGAGCTAGCACAAACCGTGTTTGATTTAGACTTAAAAAACACATCTATCTCTATAGGAGGAAATAGAGTGAAACCTAAAAATTCAAACTGTTACTGGTAACGAACGCTTCATCCTAGAAGAGTGAAAGTTGGGCAGCTAAGTGGACTTAGTGAACTGATCATTACCACAGAGATCATCAAGGTCGGATGAAAAAAAATTTGCCGTGTATTCAGAAAACCAGTAGTATTTTTCAAGCTTGGAACACCTTTCCAATAAAGGTGTTTTACGCAGTCTTTGCTTGTGGGTATTTCAAGAGGAAACAAACCACAAAGACAGAACTTAGAAGTACTTTATTTTGTCAAGTTTCAAGGAGCTAGCACAAACCGTGTTTGATTTAGACTTAAAAAACACATCTATCTGTATAGGAGGAAATAGAGTGAAACCTAAAAATTCAAACTGTTACTGGTAATGAACGCTTCATCCTAGAAGAGTGAAAATTGGGCAGCTAAGTGGACTTAGTCAACTGATCATTACCACAGAGATCATCAAGGTCGGATGAAAAAAAATTTGCCGAGTATTCAGAAAATCAGTAGTATTTTGGAAGCTTGGCACACCTTTCCAATGAATGTGTTTTACGCAGTCTTTGCTTGTGGCTATTTCAAGAGGAAACAAACCACAAAAACATAACTTAGAACTACTTTATTTTGTCAAGTTTCAAGGAGCTAGCACAAACCGTGTTTGATTTAGACTTAAAAAACACATCTATCTGTATAGGAGGAAATAGAGTGAAACCTAAAAATTCAAACAGTTACTGGTAACGAACGCTTCATCCTAGAAGAGTGAAAGTTGGGCAGCTAAGTGGACTTAGTGAACTGATCATTACCACAGAGATCATCAAGGTCGGATGAAAAAAAATTTGCCGAGTATTCAGAAAACCAGTAGTATTTTGGAAGCTTGGCACACCTTTCCAATGAATGTGTTTTACGCAGTCTTTGCTTGTGGCTATTTCAAGAGGAAACAAAACCACAAAGACAGAACTTAGAACTTCTTTATTTTGTCAAGTTTCAAGGAGCTAGCAGAAACCGTGTTTGATTTAGACTTAAAAAACACATCTATCTGTATAGGAGGAAATAGAGTGAAACCTAAAAATTCAAACTGTTACTGGTAACGAACGCTTCATCCTAGAAGAGTGAAAGTTGGGCAGCTAAGTGGACTTAGTGAACTGATCATTACCACAGAGATCATCAAGGTCGGATGAAAAAAAATTTGCCGAGTATTCAGAAAACCAGTAGTATTTTGGAAGCTTGGCACACCTTTCCAATGAATGTGTTTTACGCAGTCTTTGCTTGTGGCTATTTCAAGAGGAAACAAACCACAAAGACAGAACTTAGAACTTCTTTATTTTGTCAAGTTTCAAGGAGCTAGCACAAACCGTGTTTGATTTAGACTTAAAAAACACATCTATCTGTATAGGAGGAAATAGAGTGAAACCTAAAAATTCAAACTGTTACTGGTAACGAACGCTTCATCCTAGAAGAGTGAAAGTTGGGCAGCTAAGTGGACTTAGTGAACTGATCATTACCACAGAGATCATCAAGGTCGGATGAAAAAAAATTTGCCGAGTATTCAGAAAACCAGTAGTATTTTGGAAGCTTGGCACACCTTTCCAATGAATGTGTTTTACACAGTCTTTGCTTGTGGCTATTTCAAGAGGAAACAAACCACAAAGACAGAACTTAGAACTACTTTATTTTGTCAAGTTTCAAGGAGCTAGCACAAACCGTGTTTGATTTAGACTTAAAAAACACATCTATCTGTATAGGAGGAAATAGAGTGAAACCTAAAAATTCAAACTGTTACTGGTAACGAACGCTTCATCCTAGAAGAGTGAAAGTTGGGCAGCTAAGTGGACTTAGTGAACTGATCATTACCACAGAGATCATCAAGGTCGGATGAAAAAAAATTTGCCGAGTATTCAGAAAACCAGTAGTATTTTGGAAGCTTGGCACACCTTTCCAATGAATGTGTTTTACGCAGTCTTTGCTTGTGGCTATTTCAAGAGGAAACAAACCACAAAGACAGAACTTAGAACTACTTTATTTTGTCAAGTTTCAAGAGCTAGCACAAACCGTGTTTGATTTAGACTTAAAAAACACATCTATCTGTATAGGAGGAAATAGAGTGAAACCTAAAAATTCAAACTGTTACTGGTAACGAACGCTTCATCCTAGAAGAGTGAAAATTGGGCAGCTAAGTGGACTTAGTGAACTGATCATTACCACAGAGATCATCAAGGTCGGCTGAAAAAAAATTTGCCGAGTATTCAGAAAACAATTTCTATTTTGGAAGCTTGGAACACCTTTCCAATAAAGGTGTTTTACACAGTGTTTGCTTGTGGCTATTTCAAGAGGAAACAAACCACAAAGACAGAACTTAGAACTACTTTATTTTGTCAAGTTTCAAGGACCTAGCACAAACCGTGTTTGATTTAGACTTAAAAAACACATCTATCTGTATAGGAGGAAATAGAGTGAAACATAAAAATTCAAACTGTTACTGGTAACGAACGCTTCATCCTAGAAGAGTGAAACTTGGGCAGCTAAGTGGACTTAGTGAACTGATCATTACCACAGAGATCATCAAGGTCGGATGAAAAAAAATTTGCCGAGTATTCAGAAAACCAGTAGTATTTTGGAAGCTTGGCACACCTTTCCAATGAATGTGTTTTACGCAGTCTTTGCTTCTGGCTATTTCAAGAGGAAACAAACCACAAAGACAGAACTTAGAACTACTTTATTTTGTCAAGTTTCAAGGAGCTAGCACAAACCGTGTTTGATTTAGACTTAAAAAACACATCTATCTGTATAGGAGGAAATAGAGTGAAACCTAAAAATTCAAACTGTTACTGGTAACGAACGCTTCATCCTAGAAGAGTGAAACTTGGGCAGCTAAGTGGACTTAGTGAACTGATCATTACCACAGAGATCATCAAGGTCGGATGAAAAAACAATTTGCCGAGTATTCAGAAAACCAGTAGTATTTTGGAAGCTTGGCACACCTTTCCAATGAATGTGTTTTACGCAGTCTTTGCTTGTGGCTATTTCAAGAGGAAACAAACCACAAAGACAGAACTTAGAACTACTTTATTTTGTCAAGTTTCAAGGAGCTAGCACAAACCGTGTTTGATTTAGACTTAAAAAACACATCTATCTCTATAGGAGGAAATAGAGTGAAACCTAAAAATTCAAACTGTTACTGGTAACGAACGCTTCATCCTAGAAGAGTGAAAGTTGGGCAGCTAAGTGGACTTAGTGAACTGATCATTACCACAGAGATCATCAAGGTCGGATGAAAAAAAATTTGCCGTGTATTCAGAAAACCAGTAGTATTTTGGAAGCTTGGAACACCTTTCCAATAAAGGTGTTTTACGCAGTCTTTGCTTGTGGGTATTTCAAAAGGAAACAAACCACAAAGACAGAACTTAGAAGTACTTTATTTTGTCAAGTTTCAAGGAGCTAGCACAAACCGTGTTTGATTTAGACTTAAAAAACACATCTATCTGTATAGGAGGAAATAGAGTGAAACCTAAAAATTCAAACTGTTACTGGTAATGAACGCTTCATCCTAGAAGAGTGAAAATTGGGCAGCTAAGTGGACTTTGTCAACTGATCATTAACACAGAGATCATCAAGGTCGGATGAAAAAAAATTTGCCGAGTATTCAGAAAATCAGTAGTATTTTGGAAGCTTGGCACACCTTTCCAATGAATGTGTTTTACGCAGTCTTTGCTTGTGGCTATTTCAAGAGGAAACAAAAAACAAAAACATAACTTAGAACTACTTTATTTTGTCAAGTTTCAAGGAGCTAGCACAAACCGTGTTTGATTTAGACTTAAAAAACACATCTATCTGTATAGGAGGAAATAGAGTGAAACCTAAAAATTCAAACAGTTACTGGTAACGAACGCTTCATCCTAGAAGAGTGAAAGTTGGGCAGCTAAGTGGACTTAGTGAACTGATCATTACCACAGAGATCATCAAGGTCGGATGAAAAAAAATTTGCCGAGTATTCAGAAAACCAGTAGTATTTTGGAAGCTTGGCACACCTTTCCAATGAATGTGTTTTACGCAGTCTTTGCTTGTGGCTATTTCAAGAGGAAACAAAACCACAAAGACAGAACTTAGAACTTCTTTATTTTGTCAAGTTTCAAGGAGCTAGCACAAACCGTGTTTGATTTAGACTTAAAAAACACATCTATCTGTATAGGAGGAAATAGAGTGAAACCTAAAAATTCAAACTGTTACTGGTAACGAACGCTTCATCCTAGAAGAGTGAAAGTTGGGCAGCTAAGTGGACTTAGTGAACTGATCATTACCACAGAGATCATCAAGGTCGGATGAAAAAAAATTTGCCGAGTATTCAGAAAACCAGTAGTATTTTGGAAGCTTGGCACACCTTTCCAATGAATGTGTTTTACACAGTCTTTGCTTGTGGCTATTTCAAGAGGAAACAAACCACAAAGACAGAACTTAGAACTACTTTATTTTGTCAAGTTTCAAGGAGCTAGCACAAACCGTGTTTGATTTAGACTTAAAAAACACATCTATCTGTATAGGAGGAAATAGAGTGAAACCTAAAAATTCAAACTGTTACTGGTAACGAACGCTTCATCCTAGAAGAGTGAAAATTGGGCAGCTAAGTGGACTTAGTGAACTGATCATTACCACAGAGATCATCAAGGTCGGCTGAAAAAAAATTTGCCGAGTATTCAGAAAACAATTTCTATTTTGGAATCTTGGAACACCTTTCCAATAAAGGTGTTTTACGCAGTGTTTGCTTGTGGCTATTTCAAGAGGAAACAAACCACAAAGACAGAACTTAGAACTACTTTATTTTGTCAAGTTTCAAGGACCTAGCACAAACCGTGTTTGATTTAGACTTAAAAAACACATCTATCTGTATAGGAGGAAATAGAGTGAAACCTAAAAATTCAAACTGTTACTGGTAACGAACGCTTCATCCTAGAAGAGTGAAAGTTGGGCAGCTAAGTGGACTTAGTGAACTGATCATTACCACAGAGATCATCAAGGTCGGATGAAAAAAATTTGCCGAGTATTCAGAAAACCAGTAGTATTTTGGAAGCTTGGAACACCTTTCCAATAAAGGTGTTTTACGCAGTCTTTGCTTGTGGCTATTTCAAGAGGAAACAAACCACAAAGACATAACTTTGAACTACTTTATTTTGTCAAGTTTCAAGGAGCTAGCACAAACCGTGTTTGATTTAGACTTAAAAAACACATCTATCTGTATAGGAAAAAATAGAGTGAAACCTAAAAATTCAAACTGTTACTGGTAACGAACGCTTCATCCTAGAAGAGTGAAAATTGGGCAGCTAAGTGGACTTAGTCAACTGATCATTACCACAGAGATCATCAAGGTCGGATGAAAAAAAATTTGCCGAGTATTCAGAAAATCAGTAGTATTTTGGAAGCTTGGCACACCTTTCCAATGAATGTGTTTTACGCAGTTTTTGCTTGTGGCTATTTCAAGAGGAAACAAACCACAAAAACAGAACTTAGAACTACTTTATTTTGTCAAGTTTCAATGAGCTAGCACAAACCGTGTTTGATTTAGACTTAAAAAACACATCTATCTGTATAGGAGGAAATAGAGTGAAACCTAAAAATTCAAACTGTTACTGGTAACGAACGCTTCATCCTAGAAGAGTGAAAGTTGGGCAGCTAAGTGTACTTAGTGAACTGATCATTACCACAGAGATCATCAAGGTCGGATGAAAAAAAATTTGCCGAGTATTCAGAAAACCAGTAGTATTTTGGAAGCTTGGAACACCTTTCCAATAAAGGTGTTTTACGCAGTCTTTGCTTGTGGCTATTTCAAGAGGAAACAAACCACAAAGACAGAACTTAGAACTACTTTATTTTGTCAAGTTTCAAGGAGCTAGCACAAACCGTGTTTGATTTAGAATTCCAAACACATCTATATATAAAGGAGGAAATAGAGTGAAACCTAAAAACTCAAGCTTTTACTGGTAACGAACGCTTCATCCTAGAAGAGTGAATATTGGGCAGCTAAGTGGAATAAGTAAACTGATCATTACCACAGAGATCATCAAGGTCGGATGAAAAAAAATTTTGCCGAGTATTCAGAAAACCAGTAGTTTTTTGGAACCTTGGCACACCTTTCCAATGAAGGTGTTTTACGCAGTCTTTGCTTGTGGCTATTTCAAGAGGAAACAAACCACAAAGACAGAACTTAGAACTACTTTATTTTGTCCAGTTTCAAGGAGCTAGCACAAACCGTTTTTGATTTAGACTTAAAAAACACATCTATCTGTATAGGAGGAAATAGAGTGAATCCTAGAAATTCAAACTGTTACTGGTAACGAACGCTTCATCCTAGAAGAGTGAAAATTGGGTACCTAAGTGGACTTAGTGAACTGATCATTACCACAGAGATCATCAAGGTCGGATGAAAAAAAATTTGCCGAGTATTCAGAAAACCAGTAGTATTTTGGAAGCTAGGAACATCTTTCCAATGAATGTGTTTTACGCAGACTTTGCTTGTGGCTATTTCAAGAGGAAACAAACCACAAAGACAGAACTTAGAACTACTTTATTTTGTCAAGTTTCAAGGAGCTAGCACAAACCGTGTTTGATTTAGACTTAAAAAACACATCTATCTGTATAGGAGGAAATAGAGTGAAACCTAAAAATTCAAACTGTTACTGGTAACGAACGCTTCATCCTAGAAGAGTGAAAGTTGGGCAGGTAAGTGGACTTAGTCAACTGATCATTACCACAGAGATCATCAAAGTCGGATGAAAAAAAATTTGCCGAGTATTCAGAAAACCAGTAGTATTTTGGAAGCTTGGCACACCTTTCTAATGAATGTGTTTTACGCAGTCTTTGCTTGTGGCTATTTCAAGAGGAAACAAACCACAAAAACAAAAACAGAACTTAGAACTACTTTATTTTGTCAAGTTTCAAGGAGCTAGCACAAACCGTGTTTGATTTAGACTTAAAAAACACATCTATCTGTATAGGAGGAAATAGAGTGAAACCTAAAAATTCAAACTGTTACTGGTAACGAACGCTTCATCCTGGAAGAGTGAAAGTTGGGCAGCTAAGTGGACTTAGTGAACTGATCATTACCACAGAGATCATCAAGGTCAGATGAAAAAAAATTTGCCGAGTATTCAGAAAACCAGTAGTATTTTGGAAGCTTGGAACACCTTTCCAATAAAGGTGTTTTACGCAGTCTTTGCTTGTGGCTATTTCAAGAGGAAACAAACCACAAAGACAGATCTTAGAACTACTTTATTTTGTCAAGTTTCAAGGAGCTAGCACAAACCGTGTTTGATTTAGACTTAAAAAACACATCAATCTGTATAGGAGGAAATAGAGTGAATCCTAAAAATTCAAACTGTTACTGGTAACGAACGCTTCATCCTAGAAGAGTGAAAATTGGGCAGCTAAGTGGACTTAGTGAACTGATCATTACCACAGAGATCATCAAGGTCGGATGAAAAAAAATTTGCCGAGTATTCAGAAAACCAGTAGTATTTTGGAAGCTAGGAACATCTTTCCAATGAATGTGTTTTACGCAGACTTTGCTTGTGGCTATTTCAAGAGGATACAAACCACAAAGACAGAACTTAGAACTACTTTATTTTGTCAAGTTTCAAGGAGCTAGCACAAACCGTGTTTGATTTAGACTTAAAAAACACATCTATCTGTATAGGAGGAAATAGAGTGAAACCTAAAAATTCAAACTGTTACTGGTAACGAACGCTTCAGCCTAGAAGAGTGAAAGTTGGGCAGGTAAGTGGACTTAGTCAACTGATCATTACCACAGAGATCATCAAAGTCGGATGAAAAAAAATTTGCCGAGTATTCAGAAAACCAGTAGTATTTTGGAAGCTTGGCACACCTTTCTAATGAATGTGTTTTACGCAGTCTTTGCTTGTGGCTATTTCAAGAGGAAACAAACCACAAAAACAAAAACAGAACTTAGAACTACTTTATTTTGTCAAGTTTCAAGGAGCTAGCACAAACCGTGTTTGATTTAGACTTAAAAAACACATCTATCTGTATAGGAGGAAATAGAGTGAAACCTAAAAATTCAAACTGTTACTGGTAACGAACGCTTCATCCTGGAAGAGTGAAAGTTGGGCAGCTAAGTGGACTTAGTGAACTGATCATTACCACAGAGATCATCAAGGTCAGATGAAAAAAAATTTGCCGAGTATTCAGAAAACCAGTAGTATTTTGGAAGCTTGGAACACCTTTCCAATAAAGGTGTTTTACGCAGTCTTTGCTTGTGGCTATTTCAAGAGGAAACAAACCACAAAGACAGAACTTAGAACTACTTTATTTTGTCAAGTTTCAAGGAGCTAGCACAAACCGTGTTTGATTTAGACTTAAAAAACACATCTATCTGTATAGGAGGAAATAGAGTGAAACCTAAAAATTCAAACTGTTACTGGTAACGAACGCTTCATCCTAGAAGAGTAAAAATTGGGCAGCTAAGTGGACTTAGTGAACTGATCATTACCACAGAGATCATCAAGGTCGGATGAAAAAGAATTTGCCGAGTATTCAGAAAACCAGTAGTATTTTGGAAGCTTGGCACACCTTTCCAATGAATGTGTTTTACGCAGTCTTTGCTTGTGGCTATTTCAAGAGGAAACAAACCACAAAAACAGAACTTAGAACTACTTTATTTTGTCAAGTTTCAAGGAGCTAGCACAAACCGTGTTTGATTTAGACTTAAAAAACACATCTATCTGTATAGGAGGAAATAGAGTGAAACCTAAAAATTCAAACTGTTACTGGTAACGAACGCTTCATCCTAGAAGAGTGAAAGTTGGGCAGCTAAGTGGACTTAGTGAACTGATCATTACCACAGAGATCATCAAGGTCGGATGAAAAAAAATTTTCCGAGTATTCAGAAAACCAGTAGTATTTTGGAAGCTTGGAACACCTTTCCAATAAAGGTGTTTTACGCAGTCTTTGCTTGTGGCTATTTCAAGAGGAAACAAACCACAAAGACAGAGCTTAGAACTACTTTATTTTGTCAAGTTTCAAGGAGCTAGCACAAACCGTGTTTGATTTACACTTAAAAAACACATCTATCTGTATAGGAGGAAATAGAGTGAAACCTAAAAATTCAAACTGTTACTGGTAACAAACGCTTCATCCTAGAAGAGTGAAAGTTGGGCAGCTAAGTGGACTTAGTGAACTGATCATTACCACAGAGATCATCAAGGTCGGATGAAAAAAAATTTGCCGAGTATTCAGAAAACCAGTAGTATTTTGGAAGCTTGGCACACCTTTCCAATGAATGTGTTTTACGCAGTCTTTGCTTGTGGCTATTTCAAGAGGAAACAAACCACAAAGACAGAACTTAGAACTACTTTATTTTGTCAAGTTTCAAGGAGCTAGCACAAACCGTGTTTGATTTAGACTTAAAAAACACATCTATCTGTATAGGAGGAAATAGAGTGAAACCTAAAAATTCAAACTGTTACTGGTAATGAACGCTTCATCCTAGAAGAGTGAAAATTGGGCAGCTAACTGGACTTAGTGAACTGATCATTACCACAGAGATCATCAAGGTCGGAAGAAAAAAAATTTGCCGAGTATTCAGAAAACCAGTTCTAATTTGGAAGCTTGGAACACCTTTAAAATAAAGGTTTTTTACGCAGGGTTTGCTTGTGGCTATTTCAAGAGGAAACAAACCACAAAGACAGAACTTAGAACTACTTTATTTTGTCAAGTTTCAAGGAGCTAGCACAAACCGTGTTTGATTTAGACTTAAAAAACACATCTATCTGTATAGGAGGAAATAGAGTGAAACCTAAAAATTCAAACTGTTACTGGTAACGAACGCTTCATCCTAGAAGAGTGAAATTTGGGCAGCTAAGTGGACTTAGTGAACTGATCATTACCACAGAGATCATCAAGTCGGATGAAAAAAAATTTGCCGAGTATTAAGAAAACCAGTAGTATTTTGGAAGCTAGGAACACCTTTCCAATAAAGGTGTTTTACGCAGTCTTTGCTTGTGGCTATTTCAAGAGGAAACAAACCACAAAAACAAAAACAGAACTTAGAACTACTTTATTTTGTCAAGTTTCAAGGAGCTAGCACAAACCGTGTTTGATTTAGACTTAAAAAACACATCTATCTGTATAGGAGGAAATAGAGTGAAACCTAAAAATTCAAACTGTTACTGGTAACGAACGCTTCATCCTGGAAGAGTGAAAGTTGGGCAGCTAAGTGGACTTAGTGAACTGATCATTACCACAGAGATCATCAAGGTCAGATGAAAAAAAATTTGCCGAGTATTCAGAAAACCAGTAGTATTTTGGAAGCTTGGAACACCTTTCCAATAAAGGTGTTTTACGCAGTCTTTGCTTGTGGCTATTTCAAGAGGAAACAAACCACAAAAACAGAACTTAGAACTACTTTATTTTGTCAAGTTTCAAGGAGCTAGCACAAACCGTGTTTGATTTAGACTTAAAAAACACATCTATCTGTATAGGAGGAAATAGAGTGAAACCTAAAAATTCAAACTGTTACTGGTAACGAACGCTTCATCCTAGAAGAGTGAAAGTTGGGCAGCTAAGTGGACTTAGTGAACTGATCATTACCACAGAGATCATCAAGGTCGGATGAAAAAAAATTTGCCGAGTATTCAGAAAACCAGTAGTATTTTGGAAGCTTGGAACACCTTTCCAATAAAGGTGTTTTACGCAGTCTTTGCTTGTGGCTATTTCAAGAGGAAACAAACCACAAAGACAGAGCTTAGAACTACTTTATTTTGTCAAGTTTCAAGGAGCTAGCACAAACCGTGTTTGATTTAGACTTAAAAAACACATCTATCTGTATAGGAGGAAATAGAGTGAAACCTAAAAATTCAAACTGTTACTGGTAACGAACGCTTCATCCTAGAAGAGTGAAAGTTGGGCAGCTAAGTGGACTTAGTGAACTGATCATTACCACAGAGATCATCAAGGTCGGATGAAAAAAAATTTTCCGAGTATTCAGAAAACCAGTAGTATTTTGGAAGCTTGGCACACCTTTCCAATGAATGTGTTTTACGCAGTCTTTGCTTGTGGCTATTTCAAGAGGAAACAAACCACAAAGACTGAACTTAGAACTACTTTATTTTGTCAAGTTTCAAGGAGCTAGCACAAACCGTGTTTGATTTAGACTTAAAAAACACATCTATCTGTATAGGAGGAAATAGAGTGAAACCTAAAAATTCAAACTGTTACTGGTAATGAACGCTTCATCCTAGAAGAGTGAAAATAGGGCAGCTAACTGGACTTAGTGAACTGATCATTACCACAGAGATCATCAAGGTCGGATGAAAAAAAATTTGCCGAGTATTCAGAAAACCAGTTCTATTTTGGAAGCTTGGAACACCTTTAAAATAAAGGTTTTTTACGCAGGGTTTGCTTGTGGCTATTTCAAGAGGAAACAAACCACAAAGACAGAACTTAGAACTACTTTATTTTGTCAAGTTTCAAGGAGCTAGCACAAACCGTGTTTGATTTAGACTTAAAAAACACATCTATCTGTATAGGAGGAAATAGAGTGAAACCTAAAAATTCAAACTGTTACTGGTAACGAACGCTTCATCCTAGAAGAGTGAAATTTGGGCAGCTAAGTGGACTTAGTGAACTGATCATTACCACAGAGATCATCAAGTCGGATGAAAAAAAAATTTGCCGAGTATTAAGAAAACCAGTAGTATTTTGGAAGCTAGGAACACCTTTCCAATAAAGGTGTTTTACGCAGTCTTTGCTTGTGGCTATTTCAAGAGGAAACAAACCACAAAGACAGAACTTAGAACTACTTTATTTTGTCAAGTTTCAAGGAGCTAGCACAAACCGTGTTTGATTTAGACTTAAAAAACACATCTATCTGTATAGGAGGAAATAGAGTGAAACCTAAAAATTCAAACTGTTACTGGTAACGAACGCTTCATCCTAGAAGAGTGAAAGTTGGGCAGCTAAGTGGACTTAGTGAACTGATCATTACCACAGAGATCATCAAGGTCAGATGAAAAAAATTTGCCGAGTGTTCAGAAACCAGTAGTATTTTGGAAGCTTGGAACACCTTTCCAATAAAGGTGTTTTATGCAGTCTTTGCTTGTGGCTATTTCAAGAGGAAACAAACCACAAAGACAAAACTTAGAACTACTTTATTTTGTCAAGTTTCAAGGAGCTAGCACAAACCGTGTTTGATTTAGAATTCCAAACACATCTATATATAAAGGAGGAAATAGAGTGAAACCTAAAAACTCAAGCTTTTACTGGTAACGAACGCTTCATCCTAGAAGAGTGAATATTGGGCAGCTAAGTGGAATAAGTAAACTGATCATTACCACAGAGATCATCAAGGTCGGATGAAAAAAAATTTTGCCGAGTATTCAGAAAACCAGTAGTTTTTTGGAACCTTGGCACACCTTTCCAATGAAGGTGTTTTACGCAGTCTTTGCTTGTGGCTATTTCAAGAGGAAACAAACCACAAAGACAGAACTTAGAACTACTTTATTTTGTCCAGTTTCAAGGAGCTAGCAAAAAACGTTTTTGATTTAGACTTAAAAAACACATCTATCTGTATAGGAGGAAATAGAGTGAATCCTAGAAATTCAAACTGTTACTGGTAACGAACGCTTCATCCTAGAAGAGTGAAAATTGGGTACCTAAGTGGACTTAGTGAACTGATCATTACCACAGAGATCATCAAGGTCGGATGAAAAAAAATTTGCCGAGTATTCAGAAAACCAGTAGTATTTTGGAAGCTAGGAACATCTTTCCAATGAATGTGTTTTACACAGACTTTGCTTGTGGCTATTTCAAGAGGAAACAAACCACAAAGACAGAACTTAGAACTACTTTATTTTGTCAAGTTTCAAGGAGCTAGCACAAACCGTGTTTGATTTAGACTTAAAAAACACATCTATCTGTATAGGAGGAAATAGAGTGAAACCTAAAAATTCAAACTGTTACTGGTAACGAACGCTTCATCCTAGAAGAGTGAAAGTTGGGCAGGTAAGTGGACTTAGTCAACTGATCATTACCACAGAGATCATCAAAGTCGGATGAAAAAAAATTTGCCGAGTATTCAGAAAACCAGTAGTATTTTGGAAGCTTGGCACACCTTTCTAATGAATGTGTTTTACGCAGTCTTTGCTTGTGGCTATTTCAAGAGGAAACAAACCACAAAAACAAAAACAGAACTTAGAACTACTTTATTTTGTCAAGTTTCAAGGAGCTAGCACAAACCGTGTTTGATTTAGACTTAAAAAACACATCTATCTGTATAGGAGGAAATAGAGTGAAACCTAAAAATTCAAACTGTTACTGGTAACGAACGCTTCATCCTGGAAGAGTGAAAGTTGGGCAGCTAAGTGGACTTAGTGAACTGATCATTACCACAGAGATCATCAAGGTCAGATGAAAAAAAATTTGCCGAGTATTCAGAAAACCAGTAGTATTTTGGAAGCTTGGAACACCTTTCCAATAAAGGTGTTTTACGCAGTCTTTGCTTGTGGCTATTTCAAGAGGAAACAAACCACAAAGACAGAACTTAGAACTACTTTATTTTGTCAAGTTTCAAGGAGCTAGCACAAACCGTGTTTGATTTAGACTTAAAAAACACATCAATCTGTATAGGAGGAAATAGAGTGAATCCTAAAAATTCAAACTGTTACTGGTAACGAACGCTTCATCCTAGAAGAGTGAAAATTGGGCAGCTAAGTGGACTTAGTGAACTGATCATTACCACAGAGATCATCAAGGTCGGATGAAAAAAAATTTGCCGAGTATTCAGAAAACCAGTAGTATTTTGGAAGCTAGGAACATCTTTCCAATGAATGTGTTTTACGCAGACTTTGCTTGTGGCTATTTCAAGAGGATACAAACCACAAAGACAGAACTTAGAACTACTTTATTTTGTCAAGTTTCAAGGAGCTAGCACAAACCGTGTTTGATTTAGACTTAAAAAACACATCTATCTGTATAGGAGGAAATAGAGTGAAACCTAAAAATTCAAACTGTTACTGGTAACGAACGCTTCAGCCTAGAAGAGTGAAAGTTGGGCAGGTAAGTGGACTTAGTCAACTGATCATTACCACAGAGATCATCAAAGTCGGATGAAAAAAAATTTGCCGAGTATTCAGAAAACCAGTAGTATTTTGGAAGCTTGGCACACCTTTCTAATGAATGTGTTTTACGCAGTCTTTGCTTGTGGCTATTTCAAGAGGAAACAAACCACAAAAACAAAAACAGAACTTAGAACTACTTTATTTTGT
The DNA here is from genome assembly GCF_048772815.1 of Callospermophilus lateralis. Classification (NCBI taxonomy): domain Eukaryota; kingdom Metazoa; phylum Chordata; class Mammalia; order Rodentia; family Sciuridae; genus Callospermophilus; species Callospermophilus lateralis. The sequence continues at coordinate 52,187 of NW_027514850.1, read as the reverse complement.
CAAGTTTCAAGGAGCTAGCACAAACCGTGTTTGATTTAGACTTAAAAAACACATCTATCTGTATAGGAGGAAATAGAGTGAAACCTAAAAATTCAAACTGTTACTGGTAACGAACGCTTCATCCTGGAAGAGTGAAAGTTGGGCAGCTAAGTGGACTTAGTGAACTGATCATTACCACAGAGATCATCAAGGTCAGATGAAAAAAAATTTGCCGAGTATTCAGAAAACCAGTAGTATTTTGGAAGCTTGGAACACCTTTCCAATAAAGGTGTTTTACGCAGTCTTTGCTTGTGGCTATTTCAAGAGGAAACAAACCACAAAGACAGAACTTAGAACTACTTTATTTTGTCAAGTTTCAAGGAGCTAGCACAAACCGTGTTTGATTTAGACTTAAAAAACACATCTATCTGTATAGGAGGAAATAGAGTGAAACCTAAAAATTCAAACTGTTACTGGTAACGAACGCTTCATCCTAGAAGAGTAAAAATTGGGCAGCTAAGTGGACTTAGTGAACTGATCATTACCACAGAGATCATCAAGGTCGGATGAAAAAGAATTTGCCGAGTATTCAGAAAACCAGTAGTATTTTGGAAGCTTGGCACACCTTTCCAATGAATGTGTTTTACGCAGTCTTTGCTTGTGGCTATTTCAAGAGGAAACAAACCACAAAAACAGAACTTAGAACTACTTTATTTTGTCAAGTTTCAAGGAGCTAGCACAAACCGTGTTTGATTTAGACTTAAAAAACACATCTATCTGTATAGGAGGAAATAGAGTGAAACCTAAAAATTCAAACTGTTACTGGTAACGAACGCTTCATCCTAGAAGAGTGAAAGTTGGGCAGCTAAGTGGACTTAGTGAACTGATCATTACCACAGAGATCATCAAGGTCGGATGAAAAAAAATTTTCCGAGTATTCAGAAAACCAGTAGTATTTTGGAAGCTTGGAACACCTTTCCAATAAAGGTGTTTTACGCAGTCTTTGCTTGTGGCTATTTCAAGAGGAAACAAACCACAAAGACAGAGCTTAGAACTACTTTATTTTGTCAAGTTTCAAGGAGCTAGCACAAACCGTGTTTGATTTACACTTAAAAAACACATCTATCTGTATAGGAGGAAATAGAGTGAAACCTAAAAATTCAAACTGTTACTGGTAACAAACGCTTCATCCTAGAAGAGTGAAAGTTGGGCAGCTAAGTGGACTTAGTGAACTGATCATTACCACAGAGATCATCAAGGTCGGATGAAAAAAAATTTGCCGAGTATTCAGAAAACCAGTAGTATTTTGGAAGCTTGGCACACCTTTCCAATGAATGTGTTTTACGCAGTCTTTGCTTGTGGCTATTTCAAGAGGAAACAAACCACAAAGACAGAACTTAGAACTACTTTATTTTGTCAAGTTTCAAGGAGCTAGCACAAACCGTGTTTGATTTAGCCTTCCAAACACATCTATCTATATAGGAGGAAATAGAGTGAAACCTAAAACTCAATCTGTTACTGGTAACGAACGCTTCATCCTAGAAGAGTGAATATTGGGCAGCTAAGTGGACTAAGTAAACTGATCATTACCACAGAAATCATCAAGGTCGGATGAAAAAAAATTTGGCGTGTATTCAGAAAACCAGTAGTTTTTTGGAAGCTTGGAACTCCTTTTCAATGAATGTGTTTTACGCAGTCTTTGCTTGTGGCTATTTCAAGAGGAAACAAACCACAAAGACAGAACTTAGAACTACTTTGTTTTGTCAAGTTTCAAGGAGCTAGCACAAACCGTGTTTGATTTAGACTTAAAAAACACATCTATCTGTATAGGAGGAAATAGAGTGAAACCTAAAAATTCAAACTGTTACTGGTAACGAATTCTTCATCCTAGAAGAGTGAAAATTGGGCAGCTAAGTGGACTTAGTGAACTGATCATTACCAAGAGATCATCAAGGTCGGATGAAAAAAAATTTGCCGAGTATTCAGAAAACCAGTAGTATTTCGGAAGCTTGGAACACCTTTCCAATGAATGTGTTTTACGCAGTCTTTGCTTGTGGCTATTTCAAGAGGAAACAAACCACAAAGACAGAACTTAGAACTACTTTATTTTGTCAAGTTTCAAGGAGCTAGCACAAACCGTGTTTGATTTAGACTTAAAAAACACATCTATCTGTATAGGAGGAAATAGAGTGAAACCTAAAAATTCAAACTGTTACTGGTAACGAACGCTTCATCCTAGAAGAGTGAAAGTTGGGCAGCTAAGTGGACTTAGTGAACTGATCATTACCACAGAGATCATCAAGGTCGGATGAAAAAAAATTTGCCGAGTATTCAGAAAACCAGTAGTATTTTGGAAGCTTGGCACACCTTTCCAATGAATGTGTTTTACGCAGTCTTTGCTTGTGGCTATTTCAAGAGGAAACAAACCACAAAGACGGAACTTAGAACTACTTTATTTTGTCAAGTTTCAAGGAGCTAGCACAAACCGTGTTTGATTTAGACTTAAAAAACACATCTATCTGTATAGGAGGAAATAGAGTGAAACCTAAAAATTCAAACTGTTACTGGTAACGATCGCTTCATCCTAGAAGAGTGAAAATTGGGCAGCTGAGTGGACTTAGTGAACTGATCATTACGACAGCGATCATCAAGGTCGGATGAAAAAAAATTTGCCGAGTATTCAGAAAACAAGTAGTATTTTGGAAGCTTGGAACACCTTTCCAATGAATGTTTTTACGCAGTCTTTGCTTGTGGCTATTTCAAGAGAAAACAAACAACAAAGACAGAATTTAGAACAACTTTATTTTGTCAAGTTTCAAGGAGCTAGAAAAAACCGTGATTGATTTAGACTTAAAAAACACATCTATCTGTATAGGAGGAAATAGAGTGAAACCTAAAAATTCAAACTGTTACTGGTAACGAAAGCTTCATCCTAGAAGAGTGAAAGTTGGGCAGCTAAGTGGACTTAGTGAACTGATCATTACCACAGAGATCATCAAGGTCGGATGAAAAAAAATTTGCCGAGTATTCAGAAAACCAGTAGTATTTTGGAAGCTTGGAACACCTTTGCAATGAATGTGTTTTACGCAGTCTTTGCTTGTGGCTATTTCAAGAGGAAACAAACCACAAAGACAGAACTTAGAACAACTTTATTTTGTCAAGTTTCAAGGAGCTAGAACAAACCCTGATTGATTTAGACTTAAAAAACACATCTATCTGTATTGGAGGAAATAGAGTGAAACCTAAAAATTCAAACTGTTACTGGTAAGGAACGCTTCATCCTAGAAGAGTGAAAATTGGGCAGCTAAGTGGACTTAGTGAACTGATCATTACCACAGAGATCATCAAGGTCGGATGAAAAAAATTTGCCGAGTATTCTGAAAACCAGTAGTTTTTTGGAAGCTTGGCACACCTTTCCAATGAATGTGTTTTACGCAGTCTTTGCTTGTGCCTATTTCAAGAGGAAACAAACCACAAAGACAGAACTTAGAACTACTTTATTTTGTCAAGTTTCAAGGAGCTAGCACAAACTTTGTTTGATTTAGCCTTCCAAACACATCTATCTATATAGGAGGAAATAGAGTGAAACCTAAAAACTCAATCTGTTACTGGTAACGAACGCTTCATCCTAGAAGAGTGAATATTGGGCAGCTAAGTGGACTAAGTAAACTGATCATTACCACAGAGATCATCAAGGTCGGATGAAAAAAAATTTGCCGTGTATTCAGAAAACCAGTAATTTTTTGGAAGCTTGGCACACCTTTCCAATGAAGGTGTTTTACGCAGTCTTTGCTTGTGGCTATTTCAAGAGGAAACAAACCGCAAAGACAGAACGTAGAACTACTTTATTTTGTCAAGTTTCAAGGAGCTAGCACAAACCGTGTTTGATTTAGACTTAAAAAACATATCTATCTGTATAGGAGGAAATAGAGTGAAACCTAAAATTTCAAACTGTTACTGGTAACGAACTCTTCATCCTAGAAGAGTGAAAATTGGGCAGCTAAGTGGACTTAGTGAACTGATCATTACCACAGAGATCATCAAGGTCGGATGAAAAAAATTTGCCGAGTATTCAGAAAACCAGTAGTATTTTGGAAGCTTGGCACACCTTTCCAATGAATGTGTTTTACACAGTCTTTGCTTGTGGCTATTTCAAGAGGAAACAAACCACAAAGACAGAACTTAGAACTACTTTATTTTGTCAAGTTTCAAGGAGCTAGCACAAACCGTGTTTGATTTAGACTTAAAAAACACATCTATCTGTATAGGAGGAAATAGAGTGAAACCTAAAAATTCAAACTGTTACTGGTAACGAACGCTTCATCCTAGAAGAGTGAAAGTTGGGCAGCTAAGTGGACTTAGTGAACTGATCATTACCACAGAGATCATCAAGGTCGGATGAAAAAAAATTTGCCGAGTGTTCAGAAACCAGTAGTATTTTGGAAGCTTGGAACACCTTTCCAATAAAGGTGTTTTATGCAGTCTTTGCTTGTGGCTATTTCAAGAGGAAACAAACCACAAAGACAGAACTTAGAACTACTTTATTTTGTCAAGTTTCAAGGAGCTAGCACAAACCGTGTTTGATTTAGACTTAAAAAACACATCTATCTGTATAGGAGGAAATAGAGTGAAACCTAAAAATTCAAACTGTTACTGGTAACGAACGCTTCATCCTAGAAGAGTGAAAGTTGGGCAGCTAAGTGGACTTAGTGAACTGATCATTACCACAGAGATCATCAAGGTCGGATGAAAAAAAATTTGCCGAGTATTCAGAAAACCAGTAGTATTTCGGAAGCTTGGCACACCTTTCCAATGAATGTGTTTTACGCAGTCTTTGCTTGTGGCTATTTCAAGAGGAAACAAACCACAAAGACAGAACTTAGAACTACTTTATTTTGTCAAGTTTCAAGGAGCTAGCACAAACCGTGTTTGATTTAGACTTCCAAACACATCTATATATATATGAGGAAATACAGTGAAACCTAAAAATTCAAGCTGTTACTGGTAACGAACGCTTCACCTAGAAGAGTGAATATTGGGCAGCTAAGTGGACTAAGTAAACTGATCATTACCACAGAGATCATCAAGGTCGGATGAAAAAAAGTTTTGCCGAGTATTCAGAAAACCAGTAGTTTTTTGGAAGCTTGGCACACCTTTCCAATGAAGGTGTTTTACGCAGTCTTTGCTTGTGGCTATTTCAAGAGGAAACAAACCACAAAGACAGAACTTAGAACTACTTTATTTTGTCCAGTTTCAAGGAGCTAGCACAATCCGTGTTTGATTTAGACTTAAAAAACACATCTATCTGTATTGGAGGAAATAGAGTGAAACCTAAAAATTCAAACTGTTACTGGTAACGAACGCTTCATCCTAGAAGAGGGAAAATTGGGCAGCTAAGTGGACTTAGTGAACCGATCATTACCACAGAGATCATCAAGGTCGGATGAAAAAAAATTTGCCGAGTATTCAGAAAACCAGTTCTATTTTGGAAGCTTGGAACACCTTTAAAATAAAGGTGTTTTACGCAGTGTTTGCTTGTGGCTATTTCAAGAGGAAACAAACCACAAAGACAGAACTTAGAACTACTTTATTTTGTCAAGTTTCAAGGAGCTAGCACAAACCGTGTTTGATTTAGACTTAAAAAACACATCTGTCTGTATAGGAGGAAATAGAGTGAAACCTAAAAATTCAAACTGTTACTTGTAACGAACGCTTCATCCTAGAAGAGTGAAAGTTGGGCAGCTAAGTGGACTTAGTGAACTGATCATTACCACAGAGATCATCAAGGTCGGATGAAAAAAAATTTGCCGAGTATTCAGAAAACCAGTAGTATTTTGGAAGCTTGGAACACCTTTCCAATAAAGGTGTTTTACGCAGTCTTTGCTTGTGGCTATTTCAAGAGGAAACAAACCACAAAGACAGAACTTAGAACTACTTTATTTTGTCAAGTTTCAAGGAGCTAGCACAAACCGTGTTTGATTTAGACTTAAAAAACACATCTATCTGTATAGGAGGAAATAGAGTGAAACCTAAAAATTCAAACTGTTACTGGTAACGAACGCTTCATCCTAGAAGAGTGAAAATTGGGCAGCTAAGTGGACTTAGTGAACTGATCATTACCACAGAGATCATCAAGGTCGGATGAAAAAAAATTTGCCGAGTATTCAGAAAATCAGTAGTATTTTGGAAGCTTGGCACACCTTTCCAATGAATGTGTTTTACGCAGTCTTTGCTTGTGGCTATTTCAAGAGGAAACAAACCACAAAAACAGAACTTAGAACTACTTTATTTTGTCAAGTTTCAGGGAGCTAGCGCAAACCGTGTTTGATTTAGACTTAAAAAACACATCTATCTGTATAGGAGGAAATAGAGTGAAACCTAAAAATTCAAACTGTTACCGGTAACGAACGCTTCATCCTAGAAGAGTGAAAGTTGGGCAGCTAAGTGGACTTAGTGAACTGATCATTACCACAGAGATCATCAAGGTCGGATGAAAAAAAATTTGCCGAGTATTCAGAAAACCAGTAGTATTTTGGAAGCTTGGCACACCTTTCCAATGAATGTGTTTTACGCAGTCTTTGCTTGTGGCTATTTCAAGAGGAAACAAACCACAAAGACGGAACTTAGAACTACTTTATTTTGTCAAGTTTCAAGGAGCTAGCACAAACCGTGTTTGATTTAGACTTAAAAAACACATCTATCTGTATAGGAGGAAATAGAGTGAAACCTAAAAATTCAAACTGTTACTGGTAACGATCGCTTCATCCTAGAAGAGTGAAAATTGGGCAGCTGAGTGGACTTAGTGAACTGATCATTACGACAGCGATCATCAAGGTCGGATGAAAAAAAATTTGCCGAGTATTCAGAAAACAAGTAGTATTTTGGAAGCTTGGAACACCTTTCCAATGAATGTTTTTACGCAGTCTTTGCTTGTGGCTATTTCAAGAGAAAACAAACAACAAAGACAGAATTTAGAACAACTTTATTTTGTCAAGTTTCAAGGAGCTAGAAAAAACCGTGATTGATTTAGACTTAAAAAACACATCTATCTGTATAGGAGGAAATAGAGTGAAACCTAAAAATTCAAACTGTTACTGGTAACGAAAGCTTCATCCTAGAAGAGTGAAAGTTGGGCAGCTAAGTGGACTTAGTGAACTGATCATTACCACAGAGATCATCAAGGTCGGATGAAAAAAAATTTGCCGAGTATTCAGAAAACCAGTAGTATTTTGGAAGCTTGGAACACCTTTGCAATGAATGTGTTTTACGCAGTCTTTGCTTGTGGCTATTTCAAGAGGAAACAAACCACAAAGACAGAACTTAGAACAACTTTATTTTGTCAAGTTTCAAGGAGCTAGAACAAACCCTGATTGATTTAGACTTAAAAAACACATCTATCTGTATTGGAGGAAATAGAGTGAAACCTAAAAATTCAAACTGTTACTGGTAAGGAACGCTTCATCCTAGAAGAGTGAAAATTGGGCAGCTAAGTGGACTTAGTGAACTGATCATTACCACAGAGATCATCAAGGTCGGATGAAAAAAATTTGCCGAGTATTCTGAAAACCAGTAGTTTTTTGGAAGCTTGGCACACCTTTCCAATGAATGTGTTTTACGCAGTCTTTGCTTGTGCCTATTTCAAGAGGAAACAAACCACAAAGACAGAACTTAGAACTACTTTATTTTGTCAAGTTTCAAGGAGCTAGCACAAACTTTGTTTGATTTAGCCTTCCAAACACATCTATCTATATAGGAGGAAATAGAGTGAAACCTAAAAACTCAATCTGTTACTGGTAACGAACGCTTCATCCTAGAAGAGTGAATATTGGGCAGCTAAGTGGACTAAGTAAACTGATCATTACCACAGAGATCATCAAGGTCGGATGAAAAAAAATTTGCCGTGTATTCAGAAAACCAGTAATTTTTTGGAAGCTTGGCACACCTTTCCAATGAAGGTGTTTTACGCAGTCTTTGCTTGTGGCTATTTCAAGAGGAAACAAACCGCAAAGACAGAACGTAGAACTACTTTATTTTGTCAAGTTTCAAGGAGCTAGCACAAACCGTGTTTGATTTAGACTTAAAAAACATATCTATCTGTATAGGAGGAAATAGAGTGAAACCTAAAATTTCAAACTGTTACTGGTAACGAACTCTTCATCCTAGAAGAGTGAAAATTGGGCAGCTAAGTGGACTTAGTGAACTGATCATTACCACAGAGATCATCAAGGTCGGATGAAAAAAATTTGCCGAGTATTCAGAAAACCAGTAGTATTTTGGAAGCTTGGCACACCTTTCCAATGAATGTGTTTTACACAGTCTTTGCTTGTGGCTATTTCAAGAGGAAACAAACCACAAAGACAGAACTTAGAACTACTTTATTTTGTCAAGTTTCAAGGAGCTAGCACAAACCGTGTTTGATTTAGACTTAAAAAACACATCTATCTGTATAGGAGGAAATAGAGTGAAACCTAAAAATTCAAACTGTTACTGGTAACGAACGCTTCATCCTAGAAGAGTGAAAGTTGGGCAGCTAAGTGGACTTAGTGAACTGATCATTACCACAGAGATCATCAAGGTCGGATGAAAAAAAATTTGCCGAGTGTTCAGAAACCAGTAGTATTTTGGAAGCTTGGAACACCTTTCCAATAAAGGTGTTTTATGCAGTCTTTGCTTGTGGCTATTTCAAGAGGAAACAAACCACAAAGACAGAACTTAGAACTACTTTATTTTGTCAAGTTTCAAGGAGCTAGCACAAACCGTGTTTGATTTAGACTTAAAAAACACATCTATCTGTATAGGAGGAAATAGAGTGAAACCTAAAAATTCAAACTGTTACTGGTAACGAACGCTTCATCCTAGAAGAGTGAAAGTTGGGCAGCTAAGTGGACTTAGTGAACTGATCATTACCACAGAGATCATCAAGGTCGGATGAAAAAAAATTTGCCGAGTATTCAGAAAACCAGTAGTATTTCGGAAGCTTGGCACACCTTTCCAATGAATGTGTTTTACGCAGTCTTTGCTTGTGGCTATTTCAAGAGGAAACAAACCACAAAGACAGAACTTAGAACTACTTTATTTTGTCAAGTTTCAAGGAGCTAGCACAAACCGTGTTTGATTTAGACTTCCAAACACATCTATATATATATGAGGAAATACAGTGAAACCTAAAAATTCAAGCTGTTACTGGTAACGAACGCTTCACCTAGAAGAGTGAATATTGGGCAGCTAAGTGGACTAAGTAAACTGATCATTACCACAGAGATCATCAAGGTCGGATGAAAAAAAGTTTTGCCGAGTATTCAGAAAACCAGTAGTTTTTTGGAAGCTTGGCACACCTTTCCAATGAAGGTGTTTTACGCAGTCTTTGCTTGTGGCTATTTCAAGAGGAAACAAACCACAAAGACAGAACTTAGAACTACTTTATTTTGTCCAGTTTCAAGGAGCTAGCACAATCCGTGTTTGATTTAGACTTAAAAAACACATCTATCTGTATTGGAGGAAATAGAGTGAAACCTAAAAATTCAAACTGTTACTGGTAACGAACGCTTCATCCTAGAAGAGGGAAAATTGGGCAGCTAAGTGGACTTAGTGAACCGATCATTACCACAGAGATCATCAAGGTCGGATGAAAAAAAATTTGCCGAGTATTCAGAAAACCAGTTCTATTTTGGAAGCTTGGAACACCTTTAAAATAAAGGTGTTTTACGCAGTGTTTGCTTGTGGCTATTTCAAGAGGAAACAAACCACAAAGACAGAACTTAGAACTACTTTATTTTGTCAAGTTTCAAGGAGCTAGCACAAACCGTGTTTGATTTAGACTTAAAAAACACATCTGTCTGTATAGGAGGAAATAGAGTGAAACCTAAAAATTCAAACTGTTACTTGTAACGAACGCTTCATCCTAGAAGAGTGAAAGTTGGGCAGCTAAGTGGACTTAGTGAACTGATCATTACCACAGAGATCATCAAGGTCGGATGAAAAAAAATTTGCCGAGTATTCAGAAAACCAGTAGTATTTTGGAAGCTTGGAACACCTTTCCAATAAAGGTGTTTTACGCAGTCTTTGCTTGTGGCTATTTCAAGAGGAAACAAACCACAAAGACAGAACTTAGAACTACTTTATTTTGTCAAGTTTCAAGGAGCTAGCACAAACCGTGTTTGATTTAGACTTAAAAAACACATCTATCTGTATAGGAGGAAATAGAGTGAAACCTAAAAATTCAAACTGTTACTGGTAACGAACGCTTCATCCTAGAAGAGTGAAAATTGGGCAGCTAAGTGGACTTAGTGAACTGATCATTACCACAGAGATCATCAAGGTCGGATGAAAAAAAATTTGCCGAGTATTCAGAAAATCAGTAGTATTTTGGAAGCTTGGCACACCTTTCCAATGAATGTGTTTTACGCAGTCTTTGCTTGTGGCTATTTCAAGAGGAAACAAACCACAAAAACAGAACTTAGAACTACTTTATTTTGTCAAGTTTCAGGGAGCTAGCACAAACCGTGTTTGATTTAGACTTAAAAAACACATCTATCTGTATAGGAGGAAATAGAGTGAAACCTAAAAATTCAAACTGTTACCGGTAACGAACGCTTCATCCTAGAAGAGTGAAAGTTGGGCAGCTAAGTGGACTTAGTGAACTGATCATTACCACAGAGATCATCAAGGTCGGATGAAAAAAAATTTGCCGAGTATTCAGAAAACCAGTAGTATTTTGGAAGCTTGGAACACCTTTCCAATAAAGGTGTTTTACGCAGTCTTTGCGTGTGGCTATTTCAAGAGGAAACAAACCACAAAGACAGAACTTAGAACTACTTTATTTTGTCAAGTTTCAAGGGGCTAGCACAAACCGTGTTTGATTTAGACTTAAGAAAACACATCTATCTGTATAGGAGGAAATAGAGTGAAACCTAAAAATTCAAACTGTTACTGGTAACGAATGCTTCATCCTAGAAGAGTGAAAGTTGGGCAGCTAAGTGGACTTAGTGAACTGATCATTACCACAGAGATCATCAAGGTCGGATGAAAAAAAATTTGCCGAGTATTCAGAAAACCAGTAGTATTTTGGAAGCTTGGCACACCTTTCCAATGAATGTGTTTTACGCAGTCTTTGCTTGTGGCTATTTCAAGAGGAAACAAACCACAAAGACAGAACTTAGAACTACTTTATTTTGTCAAGTTTCAAGGAGCTAGCACAAACCGTGTTTGATTTTGACTTAAAAAACACTTCTATCTGTATAGGAGGAAATAGAGTGAAACCTAAAAATTCAAACTGTTACTGGTAACGAACGCTTCATCCTAGAAGAGTGAAAATTGGGCAGCTAAGTGGACTTAGTGAACTGATCATTACCACAGAGATCATCAAGGTCGGCTGAAAAAAAGTTTGCCGAGTATTCAGAAAACAAGTTCTATTTTGGAAGCTTGGAACACCTTTCCAATAAAGGTGTTTTACGCAGTGTTTGCTTGTGGCTATTTCAAGAGGAAACAAACCACAAAGACAGAACTTAGAACTACTTTATTTTGTCAAGTTTCAAGGAGCTAGCACAAACCGTGTTTGATTTAGACTTAAAAAACACATCTATCTGTATAGGAGGAAATAGAGTGAAACCTAAAAATTCAAACTGTTACTGGTAACGAACGCTTCATCCTAGAAGAGTGAAAGTTGGGCAGCTAAGTGGACTTAGTGAACTGATCATTACCACAGAGATCATCAAGGTCGGATGAAAAAAAATTTGCCGAGTGTTCAGAAACCAGTAGTATTTTGGAAGCTTGGAACACCTTTCCAATAAAGGTGTTTTATGCAGTCTTTGCTTGTGGCTATTTCAAGAGGAAACAAACCACAAAGACAGAACTTAGAACTACTTTATTTTGTCAAGTTTCAAGGAGCTAGCACAAACCGTGTTTGATTTAGACTTAAAAAACACATCTATCTGTATAGGAGGAAATAGAGTGAAACCTAAAAATTCAAACTGTTACTGGTAACGAACGCTTCATCCTAGAAGAGTGAAAGTTGGGCAGCTAAGTGGACTTAGTGAACTGATCATTACCACAGAGATCATCAAGGTCGGATGAAAAAAAATTTGCCGAGTATTCAGAAAACCAGTAGTATTTCGGAAGCTTGGCACACCTTTCCAATGAATGTGTTTTACGCAGTCTTTGCTTGTGGCTATTTCAAGAGGAAACAAACCACAAAGACAGAACTTAGAACTACTTTATTTTGTCAAGTTTCAAGGAGCTAGCACAAACCGTGTTTGATTTAGACTTCCAAACACATCTATATATATATGAGGAAATACAGTGAAACCTAAAAATTCAAGCTGTTACTGGTAACGAACGCTTCACCTAGAAGAGTGAATATTGGGCAGCTAAGTGGACTAAGTAAACTGATCATTACCACAGAGATCATCAAGGTCGGATGAAAAAAAGTTTTGCCGAGTATTCAGAAAACCAGTAGTTTTTTGGAAGCTTGGCACACCTTTCCAATGAAGGTGTTTTACGCAGTCTTTGCTTGTGGCTATTTCAAGAGGAAACAAACCACAAAGACAGAACTTAGAACTACTTTATTTTGTCCAGTTTCAAGGAGCTAGCACAATCCGTGTTTGATTTAGACTTAAAAAACACATCTATCTGTATTGGAGGAAATAGAGTGCAACCTAAAAATTCAAACTGTTACTGGTAACGAACGCTTCATCCTAGAAGAGGGAAAATTGGGCAGCTAAGTGGACTTAGTGAACCGATCATTACCACAGAGATCATCAAGGTCGGATGAAAAAAAATTTGCCGAGTATTCAGAAAACCAGTTCTATTTTGGAAGCTTGGAACACCTTTAAAATAAAGGTGTTTTACGCAGTGTTTGCTTGTGGCTATTTCAAGAGGAAACAAACCACAAAGACAGAACTTAGAACTACTTTATTTTGTCAAGTTTCAAGGAGCTAGCACAAACCGTGTTTGATTTAGACTTAAAAAACACATCTGTCTGTATAGGAGGAAATAGAGTGAAACCTAAAAATTCAAACTGTTACTTGTAACGAACGCTTCATCCTAGAAGAGTGAAAGTTGGGCAGCTAAGTGGACTTAGTGAACTGATCATTACCACAGAGATCATCAAGGTCGGATGAAAAAAAATTTGCCGAGTATTCAGAAAACCAGTAGTATTTTGGAAGCTTGGAACACCTTTCCAATAAAGGTGTTTTACGCAGTCTTTGCTTGTGGCTATTTCAAGAGGAAACAAACCACAAAGACAGAACTTAGAACTACTTTATTTTGTCAAGTTTCAAGGAGCTAGCACAAACCGTGTTTGATTTAGACTTAAAAAACACATCTATCTGTATAGGAGGAAATAGAGTGAAACCTAAAAATTCAAACTGTTACTGGTAACGAACGCTTCATCCTAGAAGAGTGAAAATTGGGCAGCTAAGTGGACTTAGTGAACTGATCATTACCACAGAGATCATCAAGGTCGGATGAAAAAAAATTTGCCGAGTATTCAGAAAATCAGTAGTATTTTGGAAGCTTGGCACACCTTTCCAATGAATGTGTTTTACGCAGTCTTTGCTTGTGGCTATTTCAAGAGGAAACAAACCACAAAAACAGAACTTAGAACTACTTTATTTTGTCAAGTTTCAGGGAGCTAGCACAAACCGTGTTTGATTTAGACTTAAAAAACACATCTATCTGTATAGGAGGAAATAGAGTGAAACCTAAAAATTCAAACTGTTACCGGTAACGAACGCTTCATCCTAGAAGAGTGAAAGTTGGGCAGCTAAGTGGACTTAGTGAACTGATCATTACCACAGAGATCATCAAGGTCGGATGAAAAAAAATTTGCCGAGTATTCAGAAAACCAGTAGTATTTTGGAAGCTTGGAACACCTTTCCAATAAAGGTGTTTTACGCAGTCTTTGCGTGTGGCTATTTCAAGAGGAAACAAACCACAAAGACAGAACTTAGAACTACTTTATTTTGTCAAGTTTCAAGGGGCTAGCACAAACCGTGTTTGATTTAGACTTAAGAAAACACATCTATCTGTATAGGAGGAAATAGAGTGAAACCTAAAAATTCAAACTGTTACTGGTAACGAATGCTTCATCCTAGAAGAGTGAAAGTTGGGCAGCTAAGTGGACTTAGTGAACTGATCATTACCACAGAGATCATCAAGGTCGGATGAAAAAAAATTTGCCGAGTATTCAGAAAACCAGTAGTATTTTGGAAGCTTGGCACACCTTTCCAATGAATGTGTTTTACGCAGTCTTTGCTTGTGGCTATTTCAAGAGGAAACAAACCACAAAGACAGAACTTAGAACTACTTTATTTTGTCAAGTTTCAAGGAGCTAGCACAAACCGTGTTTGATTTTGACTTAAAAAACACTTCTATCTGTATAGGAGGAAATAGAGTGAAACCTAAAAATTCAAACTGTTACTGGTAACGAACGCTTCATCCTAGAAGAGTGAAAATTGGGCAGCTAAGTGGACTTAGTGAACTGATCATTACCACAGAGATCATCAAGGTCGGATGAAAAAAAATTTGCCGAGTATTCAGAAAATCAGTAGTATTTTGGAAGCTTGGCACACCTTTCCAATGAATGTGTTTTACGCAGTCTTTGCTTGTGGCTATTTCAAGAGGAAACAAACCACAAAAACAGAACTTAGAACTACTTTATTTTGTCAAGTTTCAGGGAGCTAGCACAAACCGTGTTTGATTTAGACTTAAAAAACACATCTATCTGTATAGGAGGAAATAGAGTGAAACCTAAAAATTCAAACTGTTACCGGTAACGAACGCTTCATCCTAGAAGAGTGAAAGTTGGGCAGCTAAGTGGACTTAGTGAACTGATCATTACCACAGAGATCATCAAGGTCGGATGAAAAAAAATTTGCCGAGTATTCAGAAAACCAGTAGTATTTTGGAAGCTTGGAACACCTTTCCAATAAAGGTGTTTTACGCAGTCTTTGCGTGTGGCTATTTCAAGAGGAAACAAACCACAAAGACAGAACTTAGAACTACTTTATTTTGTCAAGTTTCAAGGGGCTAGCACAAACCGTGTTTGATTTAGACTTAAGAAAACACATCTATCTGTATAGGAGGAAATAGAGTGAAACCTAAAAATTCAAACTGTTACTGGTAACGAATGCTTCATCCTAGAAGAGTGAAAGTTGGGCAGCTAAGTGGACTTAGTGAACTGATCATTACCACAGAGATCATCAAGGTCGGATGAAAAAAAATTTGCCGAGTATTCAGAAAACCAGTAGTATTTTGGAAGCTTGGCACACCTTTCCAATGAATGTGTTTTACGCAGTCTTTGCTTGTGGCTATTTCAAGAGGAAACAAACCACAAAGACAGAACTTAGAACTACTTTATTTTGTCAAGTTTCAAGGAGCTAGCACAAACCGTGTTTGATTTTGACTTAAAAAACACTTCTATCTGTATAGGAGGAAATAGAGTGAAACCTAAAAATTCAAACTGTTACTGGTAACGAACGCTTCATCCTAGAAGAGTGAAAATTGGGCAGCTAAGTGGACTTAGTGAACTGATCATTACCACAGAGATCATCAAGGTCGGCTGAAAAAAAGTTTGCCGAGTATTCAGAAAACAAGTTCTATTTTGGAAGCTTGGAACACCTTTCCAATAAAGGTGTTTTACGCAGTGTTTGCTTGTGGCTATTTCAAGAGGAAACAAACCACAAAGACAGAACTTAGAACTACTTTATTTTGTCAAGTTTCAAGGAGCTAGCACAAACCGTGTTTGATTTAGACTTAAAAAACACATCTATCTGTATAGGAGGAAATAGAGTGAAACCTAAAAATTCAAACTGTTACTGGTAACGAACGCTTCATCCTAGAAGAGTGAAAGTTGGGCAGCTAAGTGGACTTAGTGAACTGATCATTACCACAGAGATCATCAAGGTCGGATGAAAAAAAATTTGCCGAGTGTTCAGAAACCAGTAGTATTTTGGAAGCTTGGAACACCTTTCCAATAAAGGTGTTTTATGCAGTCTTTGCTTGTGGCTATTTCAAGAGGAAACAAACCACAAAGACAGAACTTAGAACTACTTTATTTTGTCAAGTTTCAAGGAGCTAGCACAAACCGTGTTTGATTTAGACTTAAAAAACACATCTATCTGTATAGGAGGAAATAGAGTGAAACCTAAAAATTCAAACTGTTACTGGTAACGAACGCTTCATCCTAGAAGAGTGAAAGTTGGGCAGCTAAGTGGACTTAGTGAACTGATCATTACCACAGAGATCATCAAGGTCGGATGAAAAAAAATTTGCCGAGTATTCAGAAAACCAGTAGTATTTCGGAAGCTTGGCACACCTTTCCAATGAATGTGTTTTACGCAGTCTTTGCTTGTGGCTATTTCAAGAGGAAACAAACCACAAAGACAGAACTTAGAACTACTTTATTTTGTCAAGTTTCAAGGAGCTAGCACAAACCGTGTTTGATTTAGACTTCCAAACACATCTATATATATATGAGGAAATACAGTGAAACCTAAAAATTCAAGCTGTTACTGGTAACGAACGCTTCACCTAGAAGAGTGAATATTGGGCAGCTAAGTGGACTAAGTAAACTGATCATTACCACAGAGATCATCAAGGTCGGATGAAAAAAAGTTTTGCCGAGTATTCAGAAAACCAGTAGTTTTTTGGAAGCTTGGCACACCTTTCCAATGAAGGTGTTTTACGCAGTCTTTGCTTGTGGCTATTTCAAGAGGAAACAAACCACAAAGACAGAACTTAGAACTACTTTATTTTGTCCAGTTTCAAGGAGCTAGCACAATCCGTGTTTGATTTAGACTTAAAAAACACATCTATCTGTATTGGAGGAAATAGAGTGCAACCTAAAAATTCAAACTGTTACTGGTAACGAACGCTTCATCCTAGAAGAGGGAAAATTGGGCAGCTAAGTGGACTTAGTGAACCGATCATTACCACAGAGATCATCAAGGTCGGATGAAAAAAAATTTGCCGAGTATTCAGAAAACCAGTTCTATTTTGGAAGCTTGGAACACCTTTAAAATAAAGGTGTTTTACGCAGTGTTTGCTTGTGGCTATTTCAAGAGGAAACAAACCACAAAGACAGAACTTAGAACTACTTTATTTTGTCAAGTTTCAAGGAGCTAGCACAAACCGTGTTTGATTTAGACTTAAAAAACACATCTGTCTGTATAGGAGGAAATAGAGTGAAACCTAAAAATTCAAACTGTTACTTGTAACGAACGCTTCATCCTAGAAGAGTGAAAGTTGGGCAGCTAAGTGGACTTAGTGAACTGATCATTACCACAGAGATCATCAAGGTCGGATGAAAAAAAATTTGCCGAGTATTCAGAAAACCAGTAGTATTTTGGAAGCTTGGAACACCTTTCCAATAAAGGTGTTTTACGCAGTCTTTGCTTGTGGCTATTTCAAGAGGAAACAAACCACAAAGACAGAACTTAGAACTACTTTATTTTGTCAAGTTTCAAGGAGCTAGCACAAACCGTGTTTGATTTAGACTTAAAAAACACATCTATCTGTATAGGAGGAAATAGAGTGAAACCTAAAAATTCAAACTGTTACTGGTAACGAACGCTTCATCCTAGAAGAGTGAAAATTGGGCAGCTAAGTGGACTTAGTGAACTGATCATTACCACAGAGATCATCAAGGTCGGATGAAAAAAAATTTGCCGAGTATTCAGAAAATCAGTAGTATTTTGGAAGCTTGGCACACCTTTCCAATGAATGTGTTTTACGCAGTCTTTGCTTGTGGCTATTTCAAGAGGAAACAAACCACAAAAACAGAACTTAGAACTACTTTATTTTGTCAAGTTTCAGGGAGCTAGCACAAACCGTGTTTGATTTAGACTTAAAAAACACATCTATCTGTATAGGAGGAAATAGAGTGAAACCTAAAAATTCAAACTGTTACCGGTAACGAACGCTTCATCCTAGAAGAGTGAAAGTTGGGCAGCTAAGTGGACTTAGTGAACTGATCATTACCACAGAGATCATCAAGGTCGGATGAAAAAAAATTTGCCGAGTATTCAGAAAACCAGTAGTATTTTGGAAGCTTGGAACACCTTTCCAATAAAGGTGTTTTACGCAGTCTTTGCGTGTGGCTATTTCAAGAGGAAACAAACCACAAAGACAGAACTTAGAACTACTTTATTTTGTCAAGTTTCAAGGGGCTAGCACAAACCGTGTTTGATTTAGACTTAAGAAAACACATCTATCTGTATAGGAGGAAATAGAGTGAAACCTAAAAATTCAAACTGTTACTGGTAACGAATGCTTCATCCTAGAAGAGTGAAAGTTGGGCAGCTAAGTGGACTTAGTGAACTGATCATTACCACAGAGATCATCAAGGTCGGATGAAAAAAAATTTGCCGAGTATTCAGAAAACCAGTAGTATTTTGGAAGCTTGGCACACCTTTCCAATGAATGTGTTTTACGCAGTCTTTGCTTGTGGCTATTTCAAGAGGAAACAAACCACAAAGACAGAACTTAGAACTACTTTATTTTGTCAAGTTTCAAGGAGCTAGCACAAACCGTGTTTGATTTTGACTTAAAAAACACTTCTATCTGTATAGGAGGAAATAGAGTGAAACCTAAAAATTCAAACTGTTACTGGTAACGAACGCTTCATCCTAGAAGAGTGAAAATTGGGCAGCTAAGTGGACTTAGTGAACTGATCATTACCACAGAGATCATCAAGGTCGGCTGAAAAAAAGTTTGCCGAGTATTCAGAAAACAAGTTCTATTTTGGAAGCTTGGAACACCTTTCCAATAAAGGTGTTTTACGCAGTGTTTGCTTGTGGCTATTTCAAGAGGAAACAAACCACAAAGACAGAACTTAGAACTACTTTATTTTGTCAAGTTTCAAGGAGCTAGCACAAACCGTGTTTGATTTAGACTTAAAAAACACATCTATCTGTATAGGAGGAAATAGAGTGAAACCTAAAAATTCAAACTGTTACTGGTAACGAACGCTTCATCCTAGAAGAGTGAAAGTTGGGCAGCTAAGTGGACTTAGTGAACTGATCATTACCACAGAGATCATCAATGTCGGCTGAAAAAAAATTTGCCGAGTATTCCGAAAACCAGTAGTATTTTGGAAGCTTGGAACACCTTTCCAATAAAGGTGTTTTACGCAGTCTTTGCATGTGGCTATTTCAAGAGGAAACAAACCACAAAGACAGAACTTAGAACTACTTTATTTTGTCAAGTTTCAAGGAGCTAGCACAAACCATGTTTGTTTTAGACTTAAAAAACACATCTATCTGTATAGGAGGAAATAGAGTGAAACCTAAAAATTCAAACTGTTACTGGTAACGAACGCTTCATCCTAGAAGAGTGAAAATTGGGCAGCTAAGTGGACTTAGTGAACTGATCATTACCACAGAGATCATCAAGGTCGGATGAAAAAAATTTGCCGAGTATTCCGAAAACCAGTAGTTTTTTGGAAGCTTGGCACACCTTTAGAATTAATGTGTTTTACGCAGTCTTTGCTTGTGCCTATTTCAGGAGGAAACAAACCACAAAGACAGAACTTAGAACTACTTTATTTTGTCAAGTTTCAAGGAGCTAGCACAAACCGTGTTTGATTTAGACTTAAAAAACACATCTATCTGTATAGGAGGAAATAGAGTGAAACCTAAAAATTCAAACTGTTACTGGTAACGAACGCTTCATCCTAGAAGAGTGAAAGTTGGGCAGCTAAGTGGAATTAGTGAACTGATCATTACCACAGAGATCATCAAGGTCGGAAGAAAAAAAATTTGCCGAGTATTCAGAAAACCAGTAGTATTTTGGAAGCTTGGAACACCTTTCCAATAAAGGTGTTTTACGCAGTCTTTGCTTGTGGCTATTTCAAGAGGAAACAAACCACAAAGACAGAACTTAGAACTACTTTATTTTGTCAAGTTTCAAGGAGCTAGCACAAACCGTGTTTGATTTAGACTTAAAAAACACATCTATCTGTATAGGAGGAAATAGGGTGAAACCTAAAAATTCAAACTGTTACTGGTAACGAACGCTTCATCCTAGAAGAGTGAAAATTGGGCAGGTAAGTGGACTTAGTGAACTGATCATTACCACAGAGATCATCAAAGTCGGATGAAATAAATTTGCCGAGTATTCAGAAAACCAGTAGTATTTTGGAAGCTTGGAACACCTTTCCAATAAAGGTGTTTTACGCAGTCTTTGCTTGTGGCTATTTCAAGAGGAAACAAACCACAAAGACAGAACTTAGAACTACTTTATTTTTTCAAGTTTCAAGGAGCTAGCACAAACCGTGTTTGATTTAGACTTAAAAAACACATCTATCTGTATAGGAGGAAATAGAGTGAAACCTAAAAATTCAAACTGTTACTGGTAACGAATGCTTCATCCTAGAAGAGTGAAAATTGGGCAGTTAAGTGGACTTAGTGAACTGATCATTACCACAGAGATCATCAAACTCGGATGAAAAAAAATTTGCCGAGAATTCAGAAAACCAGTTGCATTTTGGAAGCTTGGAACACCTTTCCAATAAAGGTGTTTTACCCAGTGTTTGCTTGTGGCTATTTCAAGAGGAAACAAACCACAAAGACAGAACTTAGAACTACTTTATTTTGTCAAGTTTCAAGGAGCTAGCACAAACCGTGTTTGATTTAGACTTAAAAAACACATCTATCTGTATAGGAGGAAATAGAGTGAAACCTAAAAATTCAAACTGTTACTGGTAACGAACGCTTCATCCTAGAAGAGTGAAAATTGGGCACCTAAGTGGACTTAGTGAACTGATCATTACCACAGAGATCATCAAGGTCGGATGAAAAAAAATTTGCCGAGTATTCAGAAAACCAGTAGTATTTTGGAAGCTTGGAACACCTTTCCAATGAATGTGTTTTACGCAGTGTTTGCTTGTGGCTATTTCAAGAGGAAACAAACCACAAAGACAGAACTTAGAACTACTTTATTTTGTCAAGTTTCAAGGAGCTAGCACAAACCGTGTTTGATTTAGACTTAAAAAACACATCTATCTGTATAGGAGGAAATAGAGTGAAAACTAAAAATTCAAACTGTTACTGGTAACGAACGCTTCATCCTAGAAGAGTGAAAATTGGGCAGGTAAGTGGACTTAGTGACCTGATCATTACCACAGAGATCATCAAGGTCGGTTGAAAAAAGAATTGGCCGAGTATTCAGAAAACCAGTAGTATTTTGGAAGCTTGGAACACCTTTCCAATAAAGGTGTTTTACGCAGTCTTTGCTTGTGGCTATTTCAAGAGGAAACAAACCACAAAGACAGAACTTAGAATTACTTTATTTTTTCAAGTTTCAAGGAGCTAGCACAAACCGTGTTTGATTTAGACTTAAAAAACACATCTATCTGTATAGGAGGAAATAGAGTGAAACCTAAAAATTCAAACTCTTACTGGTAACGAACGCTTCATCCTAGAAGAGTGAAAATTGGGCAGCTCAGTGGACTTAGTGAACTGATCATTACCACAGAGATCATCAAACTCGGATGAAAAAAAATTTGCCGAGTATTCAGAAAACCAGTAGCATTTTGGAAGCTTGGAACACCTTTCCAATAAAGGTGTTTTACACAGTCTTTGCTTGTGGCTATTTCAAGAGGAAACAAACCACAAAGACAGAACTTAGAACTACTTTATTTTGTCAAGTTTCAAGGAGCTAGCACAAACCGTGTTTGATTTAGACTTAAAAAACACATCTATCTGTATAGGAGGAAATAGAGTGAAACCTAAAAATTCAGACTCTTACTGGTAACGAACGCTTCATCCTAGAAGAGTGAAAATTGGGCAGCTCAGTGGACTTAGTGAACTGATCATTACCACAGAGATCATCAAGGTCGGATGAAAAAAAATTTGCCGAGTATTCAGAAAACCAGTAGTATTTTGGAAGCTTGGAACACCTTTCCAATAAAGGTGTTTTACGCAGTCTTTGCTTGTGGCTATTTCAAGAGGAAACAAACCACAAAGACAGAACTTAGAACTACTTTATTTTGTCAAGTTTCAAGGAGCTAGCACAAACCGTGTTTGATTTAGACTTAAAAAACACATCTATCTGTATAGGAGGAAATAGAGTGAAACCTAAAAATTCAAACTGTTACTGGTAACGAACGCTTCATCCTAGAAGAGTGAAAGTTGGGCAGCTAAGTGGACTTAGTGAACTGATCATTACCACAGAGATCATCAAGTTCGGATGAAAAAATTTTGCCGAGTATTCAGAAAAACAGTAGCATTTTGGAAGCTTGGAACACCTTTCCAATAAAGGTGTTTTACGCAGTGTTTGCTTGTGGCTATTTCAAGAGGAAATAAACCACAAAGACAGAACTTAGAACTACTTTATTTTGTCAAGTTTCAAGGAGCTAGCACAAACCGTGTTTGATTTAGACTTAAAAAACACATCTATCTGTATAGGAGGAAATAGAGTGAAACCTAAAAATTCAAACTGTTACTGGTAACGAACGCTTCATCCTAGAAGAGTGAAAGTTGGGAAGCTAAGTGGACTTAGTGAACTGATCATTACCACAGAGATCATCAAGGTCGGATGAAAAAAAATTTGCCGAGTATTCAGAAAACCAGTAGTATTTTATAAGCTTGGCACACCTTTCCAATTAATGTGTTTTACGCAGTCTTTGCTTGTGGCTATTTCAAGAGGAAACAAACCACAAAGACAGAACTTAGAACTACTTTATTTTGTCAAGTTTCAAGGAGCTAGCACAAACCGTGTTTGATTTAGACTTAAAAAACACATCTATCTGTATAGGAGGAAATAGAGTGAAACCTAAAAATTCAAACTGTTACTGGTAACGAACGCTTCATCCTAGAAGAGTGAAAATTGGGCAGCTAAGTGGACTTAGTGAACTGATCATTACCACAGAGATCATCAAGGTCGGCTGAAAAAATATTTGCCGAGTATTCAGAAAACAAGTTCTATTTTGGAAGCTTGGAACACCTTTCCAATAAAGGTGTTTTACGCAGTGTTTGCTTGTGGCTATTTCAAGAGGAAACAA
This sequence comes from Callospermophilus lateralis, assembly GCF_048772815.1. NCBI lineage: Eukaryota > Metazoa > Chordata > Mammalia > Rodentia > Sciuridae > Callospermophilus > Callospermophilus lateralis. The sequence continues at coordinate 29,206 of NW_027514850.1, read as the reverse complement.
ACCACAAAGACAGAACTTAGAACTACTTTATTTTGTCAAGTTTCAAGGAGCTAGCACAAACCGTGTTTGATTTAGACTTAAAAAACACATCTATCTGTATAGTAGGAAATAGAGTGAAACCTAAAAATTCAAACTGTTACTGGTAACGAACGCTTCATCCTAGAAGAGTGAAAGTTGGCCAGCTAAGTGGACTTAGTGAACTGATCATTACCACAGAGATCATCAAGGTCGGATGAAAAAAAATTTGCCGAGTATTCAGAAAACCAGTAGTTTTTTGGAAGCTTGGCACACCTTTCCAATGAAGGTGTTTTACGCAGTCTTTGCTTGTGGCTATTTCAAGAGGAAACAAACCACAAAGACAGAACTTAGAACTACTTTATTTTGTCAAGTTTCAAGGAGCTAGCACAAACCGTGTTTGATTTAGACTTAAAAAACACATCTAACTGTATAGGAGGAAATAGAGTGAAACCTAAAAATTCAAACTGTTACTGGTAACGAACGCTTCATCCTAGAAGAGTGAAAATTGGGCAGCTAAGTGGACTTAGTGAACTGATCATTACCACAGAGATCATCAAGGTCGGATGAAAAAAAATTTGCCGAGTATTCCGAAAACCAGTAGTTTTTTGGAAGCTTGGCACACCTTTCCAATTAATGTGTTTTACCCAGTCTTTGCTTGTGCCTATTTCAGGAGGAAAGAAACCACAAAGACAGAACTTAGAACTACTTTATTTTGTCAAGTTTCAAGGAGCTAGCACAAACCGTGTTTGATTTAGACTTCCAAACACATCTATATATATAGGAGGAAATAGAGTGAAACCTAAAAACTCAAACTGTTACTGGTAACGAACGCTTCACCTAGAAGAGTGAATATTGGGCAGCTAAGTGGACTAAGTAAACTGATCATTACCACAGAGATCATCAAGGTCGGATGAAAAAAAATTTTGCCGTGTATTCAGAAAACCAGTAGCTTTTTGTAAGCTTGGCACACCTTTCCAATGAAGGTGTTTTACACAGTCTTTGCTTGTGGCTATTTCAAGAGGAAACAAACCACAAAAACAGAACTTAGAACTACTTTATTTTGTCCAGTTTCAAGGAGCTAGCACAAACCGTGTTTGATTTAGACTTAAAAAACACATCTATCTGTATAGGAGGAAATAGAGTGAAACCTAAAAATTCAAACTGTTACTGGTAACGAACGCTTCATCCTAGAAGCTGGAAAATTGGGCAGCTAAGTGGACTTAGTGAACTGATCATTACCACAGAGATCATCAAGGTCGGATGAAAAAAAATTTGCCGAATATTCAGAAAACCAGTAGTATTTGGGAAGCTTGGAACATCTTTCCAATGAATGTGTTTTACGCAGTCTTTGCTTGTGGCTATTTCAAGAGGAAACAAACCACAAAGACAGAACTTAGAACTACTTTATTTTGTCAAGTTTCAAGGAGCTAGCACAAACCGTGTTTGATTTAGACTTAAAAAACACATCTATCTGTATAGGAGGAAATAGAGTGAAACCTAAAAATTCAAACTGTTACTGGTAACGAACGCTTCATCCTAGAAGAGTGAAAATTGGGCAGCTAAGTGGACTTAGTGAACTGATCATTACCACAGAGATCATCAAGGTCGGATGAAAAAAAATTTGCCGAGTATTCAGAAAACAAGTTCTATTTTGGAAGCTTGGAACACCTTTCCAATAAAGGTGTTTTACGCAGTGTTTGCTTGTGGCTATTTCAAGAGGAAACAAACCACAAAGACCGAACTTAGAACTACTTTATTTTGTCAAGTTTCAAGGAGCTAGCACAAACCGTGTTTGATTTAGACTTAAAAAACACATCTATCTGTATAGGAGGAAAGAGAGTGAAACCTAAAAATTCAAACTGTTACTGGAAACGAACGCTTCATCCTAGAAGAGTGAAAGTTGGGCAGCTAAGTGGACTTAGTGAACTGATCATTACCACAGAGATCATCAAGGTCGGATGAAAAAAAATTTGCCGAGTATTCAGAAAACCAGTAGTATTTTGGAAGCTTGGAACACCTTTCCAATAAAGGTGTTTTACGCAGTCTTTGATTGTGGCTATTTCAAGAGGGAAAAAACCACAAAGAAAGAACTTAGAACTACTTTATTTTGTCAAGTTTCAAGGACCTAGCACAAACCGTGTTTGATTTAGACTTAAAAAACACATCTATCTGTATAGGAGGAAATAGAGTGAAACCTAAAAATTCAAACTGTTACTGGTAACGAACGCTTCATCCTAGAAGAGTGAAAATTGGGCAGGTAAGTGGACTTAGTGAACTGATCATTACCACAGAGATCATCAAGTCGGATGAAAAAAAATTTGCCGAGTATTCAGAAAACCAGTAGTATTTTGGAAGCTTGGAACACCTTTCCAATAAAGGTGTTTTACGCAGTCTTTGCTTGTGGCTATTTCAAGAGGAAATAAACCACAAAGACAGATCTTAGAACTACTTTATTTTTTCAAGTTTCAAGTAGCTAGCACAAACCGTGTTTGATTTAGACTTAAAAAACACATCTATCTGTATAGGAGGAAATAGAGTGAAACCAAAAAATTCAAACTGTTACTGGTAACGAATGCTTCATCCTAGAAGAGTGAAAATTGGGCAGCTAAGTGGACTTAGTGAACTGATCATTACCACAGAGATCATCAAACTCGGATGAAAAAAAATTTGCCGAGTATTCAGAAAACCAGTAGCATTTTGGAAGCTTGGAACACCTTTCCAATAAAGGTGTTTTACGCAGTGTTTGCTTGTGGCTATTTCAAGAGGAAACAAACCACAAAGACAGAACTTAGAACTACTTTATTTTGTCAAGTTTCAAGGAGCTAGCACAAACCGTGTTTGATTTAGACTTCCAAACACATCTATCTATATAGGAGGAAATAGAGTGAAACCTAAAAACTCAAACTGTTACTGGTAACGAACGCTTCATCCTAGAAGAGTGAAAGTTGGGCAGCTAAGTGGACTTAGTGAACTGATCATTACCATAGAGATCATCAAGGTCGGATGAAAAAAAATTTGCCGAGTATTCAGAAAACCAGTAATATTTTGGAAGCTTGGAACACCTTTCCAATGAATGTGTTTTACGCAGTCTTTGCTTGTGGCTATTTCAAGAGGAAACAAACCACAAAGACAGAACTTAGAACTACTTTATTTTGTCAAGTTTCAAGGAGCTAGCACAAACCGTGTTTGATTTAGACTTCCAAACACATCTATCTATATAGGAGGAAATAGAGTGAAACCTAAAAACTCAAACTGTTACTGGTAACGAACGCTTCATCCTAGAAGAGTGAAAGTTGGGCAGCTAAGTGGACTTAGTGAACTGATCATTACCACAGAGATCATCAAGGTCGGATGAAAAAAAATTCGCCGAGTATTCAGAAAACCAGTAGCATTTTGGAAACTTGGAACACCTTTCCAATAAAGGTGTTTTACGCAGTGTTTGCTTGTGGCTATTTCAAGAGGAAACAAACCACAAAGACAGAACTTAGAACTACTTTATTTTGTCAAGTTTCAAGGAGCTAGCACAAACCGTGTTTGATTTAGACTTAAAAAACACATTTATCTGTATAGGAGGAAATAGAGTGAAACCTAAAATTCAAACTGTTACTGGTAACGAACGCTTCATCCTAGAAGAGTGAAAGTTGGGCAGCTAAGTGGACTTAGTGAACTGATCATTACCACAGAGATCATCAAGGTCGGATGAAAAAAAATTTACCGAGTATTCAGAAAACCAGTAGCATTTTGGAAGATTGGAACACCTTTCCAATGAATGTTTTTTACGCAGTCTTTGCTTGTGGCTATTTCAAGAGGAAACAAACCACAAAGACAGAACTTAGAACTACTTTATTTTGTCAAGTTTCAAGGAGCTAGCACAAACCGTGTTTGATTTAGACTTAAAAAACACATCTATCTGTATAGGAGGAAATAGAGTGAAACCTAAAAATTCAAACTGTTACTGGTAACGAACGCTTCATCCTAGAAGAGTGAATATTGGGCAGCTAAGTGGACTAAGTAAACTGATCATTACCACAGAGATCATCAAGGTCGGATGAAAAAAAATTTGCCGAGTATTCAGAAAACCAGTACTTTTTTGGAAGCTTGGCACACCTTTCCAATGAAGGTGTTTTATGCAGTCTTTGCTTGTGGCTATTTCAAGAGGAAACAAACCACAAAGACAGAACTTAGAACTACTTTATTTTGTCAAGGTTCAAGGAGCTAGCACAAACCGTGTTTGATTTAGACTTAAAAAACTCATCTATCTGTATAGGAGGAAATAGAGTGAAACCTAAAAATTCAAACTGTTACTGGTAACGATCGCTTCATCCTAGAAGAGTGAAAATTGGGCAGCTAAGTGGACTTAGTGAACTGATCATTACGACAGAGATCATCAAGGTCGGATGAAAAAATATTTGCCGAGTATTCAGAAAACAAGTAGTTTTTTTGAAGCTTGGCCGACCTTTCCAATGAAGGTGTTTTACGCAGTCTTTGCTTGTGGCTATTTCAAGAGGAAACAAACCACAAAGACAGAACTTAGAACTACTTTATTTTTCAAGTTTCAAGGAGCTAGCACAAACCGTGTTTGATTTAGACTTAAAAAACACATCTATCTGTATAGGAGGAAACAGAGTGAAACCTAAAAATTCAAACTGTTACTGGTAACGAATGCTTCATCCTAGAAGAGTGAAAGTTGGGCAGCTAAGTGGACTTAGTGAACTGATCATTACCACAGAGATCATCAAGGTCGGATGAAAAAAAATTTGCCGAGTATTCAGAAAACCAGTAGTATTTTGGAAGCTTGGAACACATTTTCCAATGAATGTGTTTTACGCAGTCTTTGCTTGTGCCTATTTCAAGAGGAAACAAACCACAAAGACAGAAATTAGATCTACTTTATTTTGTCAAGTTTCAATGAGCTAGCACAAACCGTGTTTGATTTAGACTTCCAAACACATCTATCTATATAGGAGGAAATAGAGTGAAACCTAAAATTCAAACTGTTACTGGTAACGAACGCTTCATCCTAGAAGAGTGAAAGTTGGGCAGCTAAGTGGACTTAGTGAACTGATCATTACCACAGAGATCATCAAGGTCGGATGAAAAAAAATTTGCCGAGTATTCAGAAAACCAGTAGTATTTTGGAAGCTTGGAACACCTTTCCAATGAATGTGTTTTACGCAGTCTTTGCTTGTGGCTATTTCAAGAGGAAACAAACCACAAAGACAGAACTTAGAACTACTTTATTTTGTCAAGTTTCAAGGAGCTAGCACAAACCGTGTTTGATTTAGACTTAAAAAACACATCTATCTGTATAGGAGGAAATAGAGTGAAACCTAAAAATTCAAACTGTTACTGGTAACGAACGCTTCATCCTAGAAGAGTGAAAGTTGGGCAGCTAAGTGGACTTAGTGAACTGATCATTACCACAGAGATCATCAAGGTCGGATGAAAAAAAATTTACCGAGTATTCAGAAAACCAGTAGCATTTTGGAAGATTGGAACACATTTCCAATGAATGTGTTTTACGCACTCTTTGCTTGTGGCTATTTCAAGAGGAAACAAACCACAAAGACAGAACTTAGAACTACTTTATTTTGTCAAGTTTCAAGGAGCTAGCACAAACCGTGTTTGATTTAGACTTCCAAACACACCTATCTATATAGGAGGAAATAGAGTGAAACCTAAAAACTCAAACTGTTACTGGTAACGAACGCTTCATCCTAGAAGAGTGAATATTGGGCAGCTAAGTGGACTAAGTAAACTGACCATTACCACAGAGATCATCAAGGTCGGATGAAAAAAAAATTGCCAAGTATTCAGAAAAGCAGTAGCATTTTGGAAGCTTGGAACACCTTTCCAATGAATGTGTTTTACGCAGTCTTTGCTTGTGGCTATTTCAAGAGGAAACAAACCACAAAGACAGAACTTAGGACTACTTTATTTTGTCAAGTTTCAAGGAGCTAGCACAAACCGTGTTTGATTTAGACTTAAAAAACACATCTATCTGTATAGGAGGAAATAGAGTGAAACCTAAAAATTCAAACTGTTACTGGTAACGAACGCTTCATCCTAGAAGAGTGAAAGTTGGGCAGCTAAGTGGACTTAGTGAACTGATCATTACCACAGAGATCATCAAGGTCGGATGAAAAAAATTTTGCCGAGTATTCAGAAAACCAGTAGTATTTTGGAAGCTTGGAACACCTTTCCAATGAATGTGTTTTACGCAGTCTTTGCTTGTGGCTATTTCAAGAGGAAACAAACCACAAAGACAGAACTTAGAACTACTTTATTTTGTCAAGTTTCAAGGAGCTAGCACAAACCGTGTTTGATTTAGACTTAAAAAACACATCTATCTGTATAGGAGGAAATAGAGTGAAACCTAAAAATTCAAACTGTTACTGGTAACGAACGCTTCATCCTAGAAGAGTGAAAGTTGGGCAGCTAAGTGGACTTAGTGAACTGATCATTACCACAGAGATCATCAAGGTCGGATGAAAAAAAATTTGCCGAGTATTCAGAAAACCAGTTGTATTTTGGAAGCTTGGAACACCTTTCCAATGAATGTGTTTTACGCAGTCTTTGCTTGTGGCTATTTCAAGAGGAAACAAACCACAAAGACAGAACTTAGAACTACTTTATTTTGTCAAGTTTCAAGGAGCTAGCACAAACCGTGTTTGATTTAGACTTCCAAACACACCTATCTATATAGGAGGAAATAGAGTGAAACCTAAAAACTCAAACTGTTACTGGTAACGAACGCTTCATCCTAGAAGAGTGAATATTGGGCAGCCAAGTGGACTAAGTAAACTGACCATTACCACAGAGATCATCAAGGTCGGATGAAAAAAAATTTGCCGAGTATTCAGAAAACCAGTAGTTTTTTGGAAGCTTGGCACACCTTTCCAATGAAGGTGTTTTACGCAGTCTTTGCTTGTGGCTATTTCAAGAGGAAACAAACCACAAAGACAGAACTTAGAACTACTTTATTTTGTCAAGTTTCAAGGAGCTAGCACAAACCGTGTTTGATTTAGACTTAAAAAACACATCTAACTGTATAGGAGGAAATAGAGTGAAACCTAAAAATTCAAACTGTTACTGGTAACGAACGCTTCATCCTAGAAGAGTGAAAATTGGGCAGCTAAGTGGACTTAGTGAACTGATCATTACCACAGAGATCATCAAGGTCGGATGAAAAAAAATTTGCCAAGTATTCAGAAAACCAGTAGCATTTTGGAAGCTTGGAACACCTTTCCAATAAAGGTGTTTTACACAGTGTTTGCTTGTGGCTCTTTCAAGAGGAAACAAACCACAAAGACAGAACTTATAACTACTTTATTTTGTCAAGTTTCAAGGAGCTAGCACAAACCGTGTTTGATTTAGACTTAAAAAACAACACATCTATCTGTATAGGAGGAAATAGAGTGAAACCTAAAAATTCAAACTGTTACTGGTAACGAACGCTTCATCCTAGAAGAGTGAAAGTTGGGCAGCTAAGTGGACTTAGTGAACGGATCATTACCACAGAGATCATCAAGGTCGGATGAAAAATAATTTGCCGAGTATTCAGAAAACCAGTAGTATTTTGGAAGCTTGGAACACCTTTCCAATGAATGTGTTTTACGCAGTCTTTGCTTGTGGCTATTTCAAGAGGAAACAAACCACAAAGACAGAACTTAGAACTACTTTATTTTGTCAAGTTTCAAGGAGCTAGCACAAACCGTGTTTGATTTAGACTTAAAAAACACATCTATCTGTATAGGAGGAAATAGAGTGAAACCTAAAAGTTCAAACTGTTACTGGTAACGAACGCTTCATCCTAGAAGAGTGAAAATTGGGCAGCTAAGTGGACTTAGTGAACTGATCATTACCACAGAGATCATCAAGCTCGGATGTAAAAAAATTTGCCAAATATTCAGAAAACCAGTAGCATTTTGGAAGCTTGGAACACCTTTCCAATAAAGGTGTTTTACACAGTGTTTGCTTGTGGCTATTTCAAGAGGAAACAAACCACAAAGACAGAACTTAGAACTACTTTATTTTGTCAAGTTTCAAGGAGCTAGCACAAACCGTGTTTGATTTAGACTTAAAAAACACATCTATCTGTATAGGAGGAAATAGAGTGAAACGTAAAAATTCAAACTGTTACTGGTAACGAACGCTTCATCCTAGAAGAGTGAAAGTTGGGCAGCTAAGTGGACTTAGGGAACTGATCATTACCACAGAGATCATCAAGGTCGGATGAAAAAAAATTTGCCGAGTATTCAGAAAACAAGTAGTATTTTGGAAGCTTGGCACACCTTTCCAATGAATGTGTTTTACGCAGTCTTTGCTTGTGGCTATTTCAAGAGGAAACAAACCACAAAGACAGAACTTAGAACTACTTTATTTTGTCAAGTTTCAAGGAGCTAGCACAAACCGTGTTTGATTTAGACTTAAAAAACACATCTATCTGTATAGGAGGAAATAGAGTGAAACCTAAAAATTCAAACTGTTACTGGTAACGAACGCTTCATCCTAGAAGAGTGAAAGTTGGGCAGCTAAGTGGACTTAGTGAACTGATCATTACCACAGAGATCATCAAGGTCGGATGAAAAAAAATTTGCCGAGTATTCAGAAAACCAGTAGTATTTTGGAAGCTTGGAACACCTTTCCAATGAATGTGTTTTACGCAGTCTTTGCTTGTGGCTATTTCAATAGGAAACAAACCACAAAGACAGAACTTAGAACTACTTTATTTTGTCAAGTTTCAAGGAGCTAGCACAAACCGTGTTTGATTTAGACTTAAAAAACACATCTATCTGTATAGGAGGAAATAGAGTGAAACCTAAAAATTCAAACTGTTACTGGTAACGAACGCTTCATCCTAGAAGAGTGAAAGTTGGGCAGCTAAGTGGACTTAGTGAACTGATCATTACCACAGAGATCATCAAGGTCGGATGAAAAAAAATTTGCCGAGTATTCAGAAAACCAGTAGTATTTTGGAAGCTTGGCACACCTTTCCAATGAATGTGTTTTACGCAGTCTTTGCTTGTGGCTATTTCAAGAGGAAACAAACCACAAAGACAGAACTTAGAACTACTTTATTTTGTCAAGTTTCAAGGAGCTAGCACAAACCGTGTTTGATTTAGACTTAAAAAACACATCTATCTGTATAGGAGGAAATAGAGTGAAACCTAAAAATTCAAACTGTTACTGGTAACGAACGCTTCATCCTAGAAGAGTGAAAGTTGGGCAGCTAAGTGGACTTAGTGAACTGATCATTACCACAGAGATCATCAAGGTCGGATTAAAAAAAAATTTGCCGAGTATTCAGAAAACCAGTAGCATTTTGGAAGCTTGGAACACCTTTCCAATAAAGGTGTTTTACACAGTGTTTGCTTGTGGCTATTTCAAGAGGAAACAAACCACAAAGACAGAACTTAGAACTACTTTATTTTGTCAAGTTTCAAGGAGCTAGCACAAACCGTGTTTGATTTAGACTTAAAAAACACATCTATCTGTATAGGAGGAAATAGAGTGAAACCTAAAAATTCAAACTGTGACTGGTAACGAACGCTTCATCCTAGAAGAGTGAAAGTTGGGCAGCTAAGTGGACTTAGTGAACTGATCATTACCACAGAGATCATCAAGGTCGGATGAAAAAAAATTTGCCGAGCATTCAGAAAACCAGTAGTATTTTGGAAGCTTGGCACACCTTTCAAATGAATGTGTTTTACGCAGCCTTTGCTTGTGGCTATTTCAAGAGGAAACAAACCACAAAGACAGAACTTAGAACTACTTTATTTTGTCAAGTTTCAAGGAGCTAGCACAAACCGTGTTTGATTTAGACATAAAAAACACATCTATCTGTATAGGAGGAAATAGAGTGAAACCTAAAAACTCAAACTGTTACTGGTAACGAACGCTTCATCCTAGAAGAGTGAAAGTTGGGCAGCTAAGTGGACTTAGTGAACGGATCATTACCACAGAGATCATCAAGGTCGGATGAAAAAAAATTTGCCGAGTATTCAGAAAACCAGTAGTATTTTGGAAGCTTGGAACACCTTTCCAATGAATGTGTTTTACGCAGTCTTTGCTTGTGGCTATTACAAGAGGAAACAAACCACAAAGACAGAACTTTGAACTACTTTATTTTGTCAAGTTTCAAGGAGCTAGCACAAACCGTGTTTGATTTAGACTTAAAAAACACATCTATCTGTATAGGAGGAAATAGAGTGAAACCTAAAAATTCAAACTGTTACTGGTAACGAACGCTTCATCCTAGAAGAGTGAAAGTTGGGCAGCTAAGTGGACTTAGTGAACTGATCATTACCACAGAGATCATCAAGGTCGGATGAAAAAAAATTTGACGAGTATTCAGAAAAACATTAGTATTTTGGAAGCTTGGAACACCTTTCCAATGAATGTGTTTTACGCACTCTTTGCTTGTGGCTATTTCAAGTGGAAACAAACCACAAAGACAGAACTTAGAACTACTTTATTTTGTCAAGTTTCAAGGAGCTAGCACAAACCGTGTTTGATTTAGACTTAAAAAACACATCTATCTGTATAGGAGGAAATAGAGTGAAACCTAAAAATTCAAACTGTTACTGGTAACGAACGCTTCATCCTAGAAGAGGGAAAATTGGGCAGCTAAGTGGACTTAGTGAACTGATCATTACCACAGAGATCATCAATCGGATGAAAAAAAATTTGCCTATTATAAAGAAAACCAGTAGTATTTTGGAAGCTTGGAACACCTTTCCAATGAATGTGTTTTACGCAGTCTTTGCTTGTGGCTATTTCAAGAGGAAACAAACCACAAAGACAGAACTTAGAACTACTTTATTTTGTCAAGTTTCAAGGAGCTAGCACAAACCGTGTTTGATTTAGACTTAAAAAACACATCTATCTCTATAGGAGGAAATAGAGTGAAACCTAAAAATTCAAACTGTTACTGGTAACGAACGCTTCATCCTAGAAGAGTGAAAGTTGGGCAGCTAAGTGGACTTAGTGAACTGATCATTATCACAGAGATCATCAAGGTCGGATGAAAAAAAATTTGCCGACTATTCAGAAAACCAGTAGTATTTTGGAAGCTTGGAACACCTTTCCAATGAATGTGTTTTATGCAGTGTTTGCTTGTGGCTATTTCAAGAGGAAACAAACCACAAAGACAGAACTTAGAACTACTTTGTTTTGTCAAGTTTCAAGGAGCTAGCACAAACCGTGTTTGATTTAGACTTAAAAAACACATCTATCTGTATAGGAGGAAATAGAGTGAAACCTAAAAATTCAAACTGTTACTGGTAACGAAAGCTTCATCCTAGAAGAGTGAAAGTTGGGCAGCTAAGTGGACTTAGTGAACTGATCATTACCACAGAGATCATCAAGTTCGAATGAAAAAAAATTTGCCGAGTATTCAGAAAACCAGTAGTATTTTGGAAGCGTGGCACACCTTTCCAATAAAGGTGTTTTACGCAGTCTTTGCTTGTGGCTATTTCAAGAGGAAACAAACCACAAAGACAGAACTTAGAACTACTTTATTTTGTCAAGTTTCAAGGAGCTAGCACAAACCGTGTTTGATTTAGACTTAAAAAACACATCTATCTGTATAGGAGGAAATAGAGTGAAACCTAAAAATTCAAACTGTTACTGGTAACGAACGCTTCATCCTAGAAGAGTGAAAGTTGGGCAGCTAAGTGGACTTAGTGAACTGATCATTACCACAGAGATCATCAAGGTCGGATGAAAAAAAATTTGCCGAGTATTCAGAAAACCAGTAGTATTTTGGAAGCTTGGAACACCTTTCCAATGAATGTGTTTTACGCAGTCTTTGCTTGTGGCTATTTCAAGAGGAAACAAACCACAAAGACAGAACTTAGAACTACTTTATTTTGTCAAGTTTCAAGGAGCTAGCACAAACCGTGTTTGATTTAGACTTAAAAAACACATCTATCTGTATAGGAGGAAATAGAGTGAAACCTAAAAATTCAAACTGTTACTGGTAACGAACGCTTCATCCTAGAAGAGTGAAAGTTGGGCAGCTAAGTGGACTTAGTGAACTGATCATTACCACAGAGATCATCAAGGTCGGATGAAAAAAAATTTGCCGAGTATTCAGAAAACCAGTAGTATTTTGGAAGCTTGGCACACCTTTCCAATGAATGTGTTTTACGCAGTCTTTGCTTGTGGCTATTTCAAGAGGAAACATCCACAAAGACAGAACTTAGAACTACTTTATTTTGTCAAGTTTCAAGGAGCTAGCACAAACCGTGTTTGATTTAGACTTAAAAAACACATCTATCCGTATAGGAGGAAATAGAGTGAAACCTAAAAATTCAAACTGTTACTGGTAACGAACGCTTCATCCTAGAAGAGGGAAAATTGGGCAGCTAAGTGGACTTAGTGAACTGATCATTACCACAGAGATCATCAAGGTCGGATGAAAAAAAATTTGCCGAGTATTCAGAAAACCAGTAGTTTTTTGGAAGCTTGGCACACCTTTCCAATGAAGGTGTTTTACGCAGTCTTTGCTTGTGGCTATTTCAAGAGGAAACAAACCACAAAGACAGAACTTAGAACTACTTTATTTTGTCAAGTTTCAAGGAGCTAGCACAAACCGTGTTTGATTTAGACTTAAAAAACACATCTATCTGTATAGGAGAAAATAGAGTGAAACCTAAAAATTCAAACTGTTACTGGTAACGAACGCTTCATCCTAGAAGAGTGAATATTGGGCAGCTAAGTGGACTAAGTAAACTGACCATTACCACAGAGATCATCAAGGTCGGATGAAAAAAAATTTGCCGAGTATTCAGAAAACCAGTAGTTTTTTGGAAGCTTGGCACACCTTTCCAATGAAGGTGTTTTACGCAGTCTTTGCTTGTGGCTATTACAAGAGGAAACAAACCACAAAGACAGAACTTAGAACTACTTTATTTTGTCAAGTTTCAAGGAGCTAGCACAAACCGTGTTTGATTTAGACTTAAAAAACACATCTATCTGTATAGGAGAAAATAGAGTGAAACCTAAAAATTCAAACTGTTACTGGTAACGAACGCTTCATCCTAGAAGAGTGAAAGTTGGGCAGCTAAGTGGACTTAGTGAACTGATCATTACCACAGAGATCATCAACGTCGGATGAAAAAAAATTTGCCGAGTATTCAGAAAACCAGTAGTATTTTGGAAGCTTGGAACACCTTTCCAATAAAGGTGTTTTACGCAGTGTTTGCTTGTGGCTATTTCAAGAGGAAACAAACCACAAAGACAGAACTTAGAACTACTTTGTTTTGTCAAGTTTCAAGGAGCTAGCACAAACCGTGTTTGATTTAGACTTAAAAAACACATCTATCTGTATAGGAGGAAATAGAGTGAAACCTAAAAATTCAAACTGTTACTGGTAACGAACGCTTCATCCTAGAAGAGTGAAAGTTGGGCAGCTAAGTGGACTTAGTGAACTGATCATTACCACAGAGATCATCAAGGTCGGATGAAAAAAAATTTGCCGAGTATTCAGAAAACCAGTAGTATTTTGGAAGCTTGGCACACCTTTCCATAGAATGTGTTTTACGCAGTCTTTGCTTGTGGCTATTTCAAGAGGAAACAAACCACAAAGACAGAACTTAGAACTACTTTGTTTTGTCAAGTTTCAAGGAGCTAGCACAAACCGTGTTTTATTTAGACTTAAAAAACACATCTATATGTATAGGAGGAAATAGAGTGAAACCTAAAAATTCAAACTGTTACTGGTAACGAACCCTTCATCTTAGAAGAGTGAAAATTGGGCAGCTAAGTAGACTTAGTGAACTGATCATTACCACAGAGATCATCAAGGTCGGATGAAAAAAAATTTGCCAAGTATTCAGAAAACCAGTAGCATTTTTGAAGCTTGGAACACCTTTCCAATAAAGGTGTTTTACACAGTGTTTGCTTGTGGCTATTTCAAGAGGAAACAAACCACAAAGACAGAACTTAGAACTACTTTATTTTGTCAAGTTTCAAGGGGCTAGCACAAACCGTGTTTGATTTAGACTTAAAAAACACATCTATCTGTATAGGAGGAAATAGAGTGAAACCTAAAAATTCAAACTGTTACTGGTAACGAACGCTTCATCCTAGAAGAGTGAAAGTTGGGCAGCTAAGTGGACTTAGTGAACTGATCATTACCACAGAGATCATCAAGGTCAGATGAAAAAAAATTTGCCGAGTATTCCGAAAACCAGTAGTTTTTTGGAAGCTTGGCACACCTTTCCAATGAATGTGTTTTACGCAGTCTTTGCTTGTGGCTATTTCAAGAGGAAACAAACCACAAATACAGAACTTAGAACTACTTTATTTTGTCAAGTTTCAAGGAGCTAGCACAAACCGTGTTTGATTTAGACTTCCAAGCACATCTATCTATATAGGAGGAAATAGAGTGAAACCTAAAAACTCAAACTGTTACTGGTAACGAACGCTTCATCCTAGAAGAGTGAATAGTGGGCAGGTAAGTGGACTAAGTAAACTGATCATTACCACAGAGATCATCAACGTCGGATGAAAAAAAAATTTGCCGAGTATTCAGAAAACCAGTAGTTTTTTGGAAGCTTGGCACACCTTTCCAATGAAGGTGTTTTACGCAGTCTTTGCTTGTGGCTATTTCAAGAGGAAACAAACCACAAAGACAGAACTTAGAACTACTTTATTTTGTCAAGTTTCAAGGAGCTAGCACAAACCGTGTTAGATTTAGACTTAAAAAACACATCTATCTGTATAGGAGAAAATAGAGTGAAACCTAAAAATTCAAACTATAACTGGTAACGAACGCTTCATCCTAGAAGAGTGAAAATTGGGCAGCTAAGTGGACTTAGTGAAGTGATCATTACCACAGAGGTCATCAAGTTCGGATGAAAAAATATTTGCCGAGTATTCAGAAAACAAGAAGATTTTTTGAAGCTTGGCCGACCTTTCCAATGAAGGTGTTTTACGCAGTCTTTGCTTGTGGCTATTTCAAGAGGAAACAAACCACAAAGACAGAACTTAGAACTACTTTATTTTGTCAAGTTTCAAGGAGCTAGCACAAACCGTGTTTGATTTAGACTTAAAAAACAACACATCTATCTGTATAGGAGGAAATAGAGTGAAACCTAAAAATTCAATCTGTTACTGTAACGAACGCTTCATCCTAGAAGAGGGAAAATTGGGCAGCTACGTGGACTTAGTGAACTGATCATTACCACAGAGATCATCAAGTTCGGATGAAAAAAAATTTGCCGATTATAAAGAAAACCAGTAGTATTTTGGAAGCTTGGAACACCTTTCCAATGAATGTGTTTTACTCAGTCTTTGCTTGTGGCTATTTCAAGAGGAAACAAACCACAAAGACAGAACTTAGAACTACTTTATTTTGTCAAGTTTCAAGGAGCTAGCACAAACCGTGTTTTATTTAGACTTAAAAGACACATCTATCTGTATAGGAGGAAATAGAGTGAAACCTAACAATTCAAACTGTTACTAGTAACGAACGCTTCATCCTAGAAGAGTGAAAGTTGGGCAGCTAAGTGGACTTAGTGAACTGATCATTATCACAGAGATCATCAAGGTCGGATGAAAAAAAAATTGCCGACTATTCAGAAAACCAGTAGTATTTTGGAAGCTTGGAACACCTTTCCAATGAATGTGTTTTACGCAGTCTTTGCTTGTGGCTATTTCAAGAGGAAACAAACCACAAAGACAGAACTTAGAACTACTTTATGTTGTCAAGTTTCATGGAGCTAGCACAAACCGTGTTTGATTTAGACTTAAAAAACACATCTATCTGTATAGGAGGAAATAGAGTGAAACCTAAAAATTCAAACTGTTACTGGTAACGAACGCTTCATCCTAGAAGAGTGAAAATTGGGCAGCTAAGTGGACTTAGTGAACTGATCATTACCACAGAGATCATCAAGGTCGGATGAAAAAAAATTTGCCGAGTATTCCGAAAACCAGTAGTTTTTTGGAAGCTTGGCACACCTTTCCAATGAATGTGTTTTACGCAGTCTTTGCTTGTGGCTATTTCAAGAGGAAACAAACCACAAAGACAGAACTTAGAACTACTTTATTTTGTCAAGTTTCAAGGAGCTAGCACAAACCGTGTTTGATTTAGACTTCCAAACACACCTATCTATATAGGAGGAAATAGAGTGAAACCTAAAAACTCAAACTGTTACTGGTAACGAACGCTTCATCCTAGAAGAGTGAATATTGGGCAGCTAAGTGGACTAAATAAACTGACCATTACCACAGAGATCATCAAGGTCGGATGAAAAAAAATTTGCCGAGTATTCAGAAAACCAGTAGTTTTTTGGAAGCTTGGCACACGTTTCCAATGAAGGTGTTTTACGCAGTCTTTGCTTGTGGCTATTTCAAGAGGAAACAAACCACAAAGACAGAACTTAGAACTACTTTATTTTGTCAAGTTTCAAGGAGCTAGCACAAACCGTGTTTGATTTAGACTTAAAAAACACATCTATCTGTATAGGAGGAAATAGAGTGAAACCTAAAAATTCAAACTGTTACTGGTAACGAACGCTTCATCCTAGAAGAGTGAAAGTTGGGCAGCTAAGTGGACTTAGTGAACTGATAATTACCACAGAGATCATCAAGGTCGGATGAAAAAAAATTTGCCGAGTATTCAGAAAACCAGTAGTATTTTGGAAGCTTGGAACACCTTTCGAATGAATGTGTTTTACGCAGTCTTTGCTTGTGGCTATTTCAAGAGGAAACAAACCACAAAGACAGAACTTAGAACTACTTTATGTTGTCAAGTTTCATGGAGCTAGCACAAACCCTGTTTGATTTAGACTTAAAAAACACATCTATCTGTATAGGAGGAAATAGAGTGAAACCTAAAAATTCAAACTGTTACTGGTAACGAACGCTTCATCCTAGAAGAGTGAAATTTGGGCAGCTAAGTGGACTTAGTGAACTGATCATTACCACAGAGATCATCAAGGTCGGATGAAAAAAAATTTGCCGAGTATTCCGAAAACCAGTAGTTTTTTGGAAGCTTGGCACACCTTTCCAATGAATGTGTTTTACGCAGTCTTTGCTTGTGCCTATTTCAAGAGGAAACAAACCACAAATACAGAACTTAGAACTACTTTATTTTGTCAAGTTTCAAGGAGCTAGCACAAACCGTGTTTGATTTAGACTTCCAAACACATCTATCTATATAGGAGGAAATAGAGTGAAACCTAAAAACTCAAACTGTTACTGGTAACGAACGCTTCATCCTAGAAGAGTGAATATTGGGCAGCTAAGTGGACTAAGTAAGCTGATCATTACCACAGAGATCATCAAGGTCGGATGAAAAAAAATTTGCCGAGTATTCAGAAAACCAGTAGTTTTTTGGAAGCTTGGCACACCTTTCAAATGAAGGTGTTTTACGCAGTCTTTGCTTGTGGCTATTTCAAGAGGAAACAAACCACAAAGACAGAACTTAGAACTATTTTATTTTGTCAAGTTTCAAAGAGCTAGCACAAACCGTGTTTGATTTAGACTTAAAAAACACATCTATCTGTATAGGAGGAAATAGAGTGAAACCTAAAAATTCAAACTATTACTGGTAACGAACGCTTCATCCTAGAAGAGTGAAAATTGGGCAGCTAAGTGGACTTAGTGAAGTGATCATTACCACAGAGATCATCAAGGTCGGATGAAAAAATATTTGCCGAGTATTCAGAAAACAAGTAGTTTTTTTGAAGCTTGGCCGACCGTTCCAATGAAGGTGTTTTACGCAGTCTTTGCTTGTGGCTATTTCAAGAGGAAACAAACCACAAAGACAGAACTTAGAACTACTTTATTTTGTCAAGTTTCAAGGAGCTAGCACAAACCGTGTTTGATTTAGACTTAAAAAACACATCTATCTGTATAGGAGGAAATAGAGTGAAACCTAAAAATTCAAAGTGTTACTGGTAACGAACGCTTCATCATAGAAGAGGGAAAATTGGGCAGCTAAGTGGACTTAGTGAACTGATCATTACCACAGAGATCATCAAGGTCGGATGAAAAAAAATTTGCCGATTATAAAGAAAACCAGTAGTATTTTGGAAGCTTGGAACACCTTTCCAATGAATGTGTTTTACTCAGTCTTTGCCTGTGGCTATTTCAAGAGGAAAGAAACCACAAAGACAGAACTTAGAACTACTTTATTTTGTCAAGTTTCAAGGAGCTAGCACAAACCGTGTTTGATTTAGACTTAAAAAACACATCTATCTGTATAGGAGGAAATAGAGTGAAACCTAAAAATTCAAATGTTACTGGTAACGAACGCTTCATCCTAGAAGAGTGAAAGTTTGGCAGCTAAGTGGACTTAGTGAACTGATCATTATCACAGAGATCATCAAGGTCGGATGAAAAAAAATTTGCCGAGTATTCCGAAAACCAGTAGTTTTTTGGAAGCTTGGCACACCTTTCCAATGAATGTGTTTTACGCAGTCTTTGCTTGTGGCTATTTCAAGAGGAAACAAACCACAAAGACAGAACTTAGAACTACTTTATTTTGTCAAGTTTAAAGGAGCTAGCACAAACCGTGTTTGATTTAGACTTAAAAAACACATCTATCTGTATAGGAGGAAATAGAGTGAAACCTAAAAATTCAAACTGTTACTGGTAACGAACGCTTCATCCTAGAAGAGTGAAAGTTGGACAGCTAAGTGGACTTAGTGAACTGATCATTACCACAGAGATCATCATGGTCGGATGAAAAAAAATTTGCCGAGTATTCAGAATAACCGTAGTATTTTGGAAGCTTGGAACACCTTTCCAATGAATGTGTTTTACGCAGTCTTTGCTTGTGGCTATTTCAAGAGGAAACAAACCACAAAGACAGAACTTAGAACTACTTTATTTTTTCAAGTTTCAAGGAGCTAGCACAAACCATGTTTGATTTAGACTTAAAAAACACATCTATCTGTATAGGAGGAAATAGAGTGAAACCTAAAAATTCAAACTGTTACTGGTAACGAACGCTTCATCCTAAAAAAGTGAAAGTTGGGCAGCTAAGTGGACTTAGTGAACTGATCATTACCACAGAGATCATCAAGGTCGGATGAAAAAAAATTTGCCGAGTATTCAGAAAACAAGTAGTATTTTGGAAGCTTGGCACACCCTTCCAATGAAGGTGTTTTACGCAGTCTTTGCTTGTGGCTATTTCAAGAGGAAACAAACCACAAAGACAGAACTTAGAACTACTTTATTTTGTCAAGTTTCAAGGAGCTAGCACAAACCGTGTTTGATTTAGACTTCCAAACACACCTATCTATATAGGAGGAAATAGAGTGAAACCTAAAAACTCAAACTGTTACTGGTAACGAACGCTTCATCCTAGAAGAGTGAATATTGGGCAGCTAAGTGGACTAAATAAACTGACCATTACCACAGAGATCATCAAGGTCGGATGAAAAAAAATTTGCCGAGTATTCAGAAAACCAGTAGTTTTTTGGAAGCTTGGCACACCTTTCCAATGAAGGTGTTTTACGCAGTCTTTGCTTGTGGCTATTTCAAGAGGAAACAAACCACAAAGACAGAACTTAGAACTACTTTATTTTGTCAAGTTTCAAGGAGCTAGCACAAACCGTGTTTGATTTAGACTTAAAAAAAAATCTATCTGTATAGGAGGAAATAGAGTGAAACCTAAAAATTCAAACTGTTACTGGTAACGAACGCTTCATCCTAGAAGAGTGAAAGTTGGGCAGCTAAGTGGACTTAGTGAACTGATCATTACCACAGAGATCATCAAGGTCGGATGAAAAAAAATTTGCCGAGTATTCAGAAATCCAGTAGTATTTTGGAAGCTTGCAACACCTTTCCAATGAATGTGTTTTACGCAGTCTTTGCTTGTGGCTATTTCAAGAGGAAACAAACCACAAAGACAGAACTTAGAACTACTTTATGTTGTCAAGTTTCATGGAGCTAGCACAAACCGTGTTTGATTTAGACTTAAAAAACACATCTATCTGTATAGGAGGAAATAGAGTGAAACCTAAAAATTCAAACTGTTACTGGTAACGAACGCTTCATCCTAGAAGAGTGAAAATTGGGCAGCTAAGTGGACTTAGTGAACTGATCATTACCACAGAGATCATCAAGGTCGGATGAAAAAAAATTTGCCGAGTATTCCGAAAACCAGTAGTTTTTTGGAAGCTTGGCACACCTTTCCAATGAATGTGTTTTACGCAGTCTTTGCTTGTGCCTATTTCAAGAGGAAACAAACCACAAATACAGAACTTAGAACTACTTTATTTTGTCAAGTTTCAAGGAGCTAGCACAAACCGTGTTTGATTTAGACTTCCAAACACATCTATCTATATAGGAGGAAATAGAGTGAAACCTAAAAACTCAAACTGTTACTGGTAACGAACGCTTCATCCTAGAAGAGTGAATATTGGGCAGCTAAGTGGACTAAGTAAGCTGATCATTACCACAGAGATCATCAAGGTCGGATGAAAAAAAATTTGCCGAGTATTCAGAAAACCAGTAGTTTTTTGGAAGCTTGGCACACCTTTCCAATGAAGGTGTTTTACGCAGTCTTTGCTTGTGGCTATTTCAAGAGGAAACAAACCACAAAGACAGAACTTAGAACTACTTTATTTTGTCAAGTTTCAAAGAGCTAGCACAAACCGTGTTTGATTTAGACTTAAAAAACACATCTATCTGTATAGGAGGAAATAGAGTGAAACCTAAAAATTCAAACTATTACTGGTAACGAACGCTTCATTTTAGAAGAGTGAAAATTGGGAAGCTAAGTGGACTTAGTGAAGTGATCATTACCACAGAGATCATCAAGGTCGGATGAAAAAATATTTGCCGAGTATTCAGAAAACAAGTAGTTTTTTTGAAGCTTGGCCGACCGTTCCAATGAAAGTATTTTACGCAGTCTTTGC
Source organism: Callospermophilus lateralis (assembly GCF_048772815.1). NCBI lineage: Eukaryota > Metazoa > Chordata > Mammalia > Rodentia > Sciuridae > Callospermophilus > Callospermophilus lateralis. The sequence continues at coordinate 8,303 of NW_027514850.1, read as the reverse complement.
TTGTGGCTATTTCAAGAGGAAACAAACCACAAAGACAGAACTTAGAACTACTTTATTTTGTCAAGTTTCAAGGAGCTAGCACAAACCGTGTTTGATTTAGACCTAAAAAACACATCTATCTGTATAGGAGGAAATAGAGTGAAACCTAAAATTTGAAACTGTTACTGGTAACGAACGCTTCATCATAGAAGAGGGAAAATTGGGCAGCTAAGTGGACTTAGTGAACTGATCATTACCACAGAGATCATCAAGGTCGGATGAAAAAAATTTTGCCGATTATAAAGAAAACCAGTAGTATTTTGGAAGCTTGGAACACCTTTCCAATAAATGTGTTTTACTCAGTCTTTGCTTGTGGCTATTTCAAGAGGAAACAAACCACAAAGACAGAACTTAGAACTACTTTATTTTGTCAAGTTTCAAGGAGCTAGCACAAACCGTGTTTGATTTAGACTTAAAAAACACATCTATCTGTATAGGAGGAAATAGAGTGAAACCTAAAAATTCAAACTGTTACTGGTAACGAACGCTTCATCCTAGAAGAGTGAAAGTTGGGCAGCTAAGTGGACTTAGTGAACTGATCATTATCACAGAGATCATCAAGGTCGGATGAAAAAAAATTTGCCGACTATTCAGAAAACCAGTAGTATTTTGGAAGCTTGGAACACCTTTCCAATGAATGTGTTTTACGCAGTCTTTGCTTGTGGCTATTTCAAGAGGAAACAAACCACAAAGACAGAACTTAGAACTACTTTATGTTGTCAAGTTTCATGGAGCTAGCACAAACCGTGTTGGATTTAGACTTAAAAAACACATCTATCTGTATAGGAGGAAATAGAGTGAAACCTAAAAATTCAAACTGTTACTGGTAACGAACGCTTCATCCTAGAAGACTGAAAGTTGGACAGCTAAGTGGACTTAGTGAACTGATCATTACCACAGAGATCATCATGGTCGGATGAAAAAAAATTTGCCGAGTATTCAGAAAACCAGTAGTATTTTGGAAGCTTGGAACACCTTTCCAATGAATGTGTTTTACGCAGTCTTTGCTTGTGGCTATTTCAAGAGGAAACAAACCACAAAGACAGAACTTAGAACTACTTTATTTTGTCAAGTTTCAAGGAGCTAGCACAAACCGTGTTTGATTTAGACTTCCAAACACACCTATCTATATAGGAGGAAATAGAGTGAAACCTAAAAACTCAAACTGTTACTGGTAACGAACGCTTCATCCTAGAAGAGTGAATATTGGGCAGCTAAGTGGACTAAGTAAACTGACCATTACCACAGAGATCATCAAGTTCGGATGAAAAAAAATTTGCCGAGTATTCAGAAAACCAGTAGTTTTTTGGAAGCTTGGCACACCTTTCCAATGAAGGTGTTTTACGCAGTCTTTGCTTGTGGCTATTTCAAGAGGAAACAAACCACAAAGACAGAACTTAGAACTACTTTATTTTGTCAAGTTTCAAGGAGCTAGCACAAACCGTGTTTGATTTAGACTTAAAAAACACATCTATCTGTATAGGAGGAAATAGAGTGAAACCTAAAAATTCAAACTGTTACTGGTAACGAACGCTTCATCCTAAAAGAGTGATAGTTGGGCAGCTAAGTGGACTTAGTGAACTGATCATTACCACAGAGATCATCAAGGTCGGATGAAAAAAAATTTGCCGAGTATTCTGAAAACAAGTAGTATTTTGGAAGCTTGGCACACCTTTCCAATGAAGGTGTTTTACGCAGTCTTTGCTTGTGTCTATTTCAAGAGGAAACAAACCACAAAGACAGAACTTAGTACTACTTTATTTTGTCAAGTTTCAAAGAGCTAGCACAAACCGTGTTTGATTTAGACTTCCAAACACACCTATCTATATAGGAGGAAATAGAGTGAAACCTAAAAACTCAAACTGTTACTGGTAACGAACGCTTCATCCTAGAAGAGTGAATATTGGGCAGCTAAGTGGACTAAGTAAACTGACCATTACCACAGAGATCATCAAGGTCGGATGAAAAAAAATTTGCCGAGTATTCAGAAAACCAGTAGTTTTTTGGAAGCTTGGCACACCTTTCCAATGAAGGTGTTTTACGCAGTCTTTGCTTGTGGCTATTTCAAGAGGAAACAAACCACAAAGACAGAACTTAGAACTACTTTATTTTGTCAAGTTTCAAGGAGCTAGCACAAACCGTGTTTGATTTAGACTTAAAAAACACATCTATCTGTATAGGAGGAAATAGAGTGAAACCTAAAAATTCAAACTGGTACTGGTAACGAACGCTTCATCCTAGAAGAGTGAAAATTGGGCAGCTAAGTGGACTTAGTGAACTGATCATTACCACAGAGATCATCAAGGTCGGATGAAAAAATATTTGCCGAGCATTCAGAAAACAAGTAGTTTTTTTCAAGCTCCGCCGACCTTTCCAATGAAGGTGTTTTACGCAGTCTTTGCTTGTGGCTATTTCAAGAGGAAACAAACCACAAAGACAGAACTTAGAACTACTGTATTTTGTCAAGTTTCAAGGAGCTAGCACAAACCGTGTTTGATTTAGACTTAAAAAACACATCTATCTGTATAGGAGGAAATAGAGTGAAACCTAAAATTTCAAACTGTTACTGGTAACGAACGCTTCATCCTAGAAGAGTGAAAGTTGGGCAGCTAAGTGGACTTAGTGAACTGATCATTACCACAGAGATCATCAAGGTCGGATGAAAAAATATTTGCCGAATATTCAGAAAACAAGTAGTTTTTTTGAAGCTTGGCCGACCTTTCCAATGAAGGTGTTTTACGCAGTGTTTGCTTGTGTCTATTTCAAGAGGAAACAAACCACAAAGACAGAACTTAGAACTACTTTATTTTTTCAAGTTTCAAGGAGCTAGCACAAACCGTGTTTGATTTAGACTTAAAAAACACATCTATCTGTATAGGAGGAAATAGAGTGAAACCTAAAAATTCAAACTGTTACTGGTAACGAACGCTTCATCCTAGAAGAGGGAAAATTGGGCAGCTAAGTGGACTTAGTGAACTGATCATTACCACAGAGATCATCAAGGTCGGATGAAAAAAAATTTGCCGATTATAAAGAAAACCAGTAGTATTTTGGAATCTTGGAACACCTTTCCAATGAATGTGTTTTACTCAGTCTTTGCTTGTGGCTATTTCAAGAGGAAACAAACCACAAAGACAGAACTTAGAACTACTTTATTTTGTCAAGTTTCAAGGAGCTAGCACAAACCGTGTTTGATTTAGACTTAAAAAACACATCTATCTGTATAGGAGGAAATAGAGTGAAACCTAAAAATTCAAACTGTTACTGGTAACGAACGCTTCATCCTAGAAGAGTGAAAGTTGGGCAGCTAAGTGGACTTAGTGAACTGATCATTACCACAGAGATCATCAAGGTCGGATGAAAAAAAAATTGCCGACTATTCAGAAAACCAGTAGTATTTTGGAAGCTTGGAACACCTTTCCAATGAATGTGTTTTACGCAGTCTTTGCTTGTGGCTATTTCAAGAGGAAACAAACCACAAAGACAGAACTTAGAACTACTTTAAGTTGTCAAGTTTCATGGAGCTAGCACAAACCGTGTTTGATTTAGACTTAAAAAACACATTTATCTGTATAGGAGGAAATAGAATGAAACCTAAAAATTCAAACTGTTACTGGTAACGAACGCATCATCCTAGAAGAGTGAAAATTGGGCAGCTAAGTGGACTTAGTGAACTGATCATTACCACAGAGATCATCAAGGTCGGATGAAAAAAAATTTGCCGAGTATTCAGAAAACCAGTAGCATTTTGGAAGCTTGGAACACCTTTCCAATAAAGGTGTTTTACGCAGTCTTTGCTTGTGGCTATTTCAAGAGGAAACAAACCACAAAGACAGAACTTAGAACTACTTTATTTTGTCAAGTTTCAAGGAGCTAGCACAAACCGTGTTTGATTTAGACTTAAAAAACACATCTATCTGTATAGGAGGAAATAGAGTGAAACCTAAAAATTCAAACTGTTACTGGTAACGAACGCTTCATCCTAGAAGAGTGAAAGTTGGGCAGCTAAGTGGACTTAGTGAACTGATCATTACCACAGAGATCATCAAGGTCGGATGAAAAAAAATTTGCCGAGTATTCAGAAAACCAGTAGTATTTTGGAAGCTTGGCACACCTTTCCAATGAATGTGTTTTACGCAGTCTTTGCTTGTGGCTATTTCAAGAGGAAACAAACCACAAAGACAGAACTTAGAACTACTTTATTTTTTCAAGTTTCAAGGAGCTAGCACAAACCGTGTTTGATTTAGACTTAAAAAACACATCTATCTGTATAGGAGGAAATAGAGTGAAACCTAAAAATTCAAACTGTTACTGGTAACGAACGCTTCATCCTAGAAGAGTGAAAATTGGGCAGCTAAGTGGACTTAGTGAACTGATCATTACCACAGAGATCATCAAGGTCGGATGAAAAAAAATTTGCCAAGTATTCAGAAAACCCGTAGCATTTTGGAAGCTTGGAACACCTTTCTAATAAAGGCGTTTTACACAGTGTTTGCTTGTGGCTATTTCAAGAGGAAACAAACCACAAAGACAGAACTTAGAACTACTTTATTTTGTCAAGTTTCAAGGAGCTAGCACAAACCGTGTTTGATTTAGACTTAAAAAACACATCTATCTGTATAGGAGGAAATAGAGTGAAACCTAAAAATTCAAACTGTTACTGGTAACGAACGCTTCATCCTAGAAGAGTGAAAGTTGGGCAGCTAAGTGGATTTAGTGAACTGATCATTACCACAGAGATCATCAAGGTCGCATGAAAAAAAATTTGCCGAGTATTCAGAAAACCAGTAGTATATTGGAAGCTTGGAACACCTTTCCAATAAAGGTGTTTTACGCAGTGTTTGCTTGTGGCTATTTCAAAAGGAAACAAACCACAAAGACAGAACTTAGAACTACTTTGTTTTGTCAAGTTTCAAGGAGCTAGCACAAACCGTGTTTGATTTAGACTTAAAAAACACATCGATCTGTATTGGAGGAAATACAGTGAAACCTAAAAATTCAAACTGTTACTGGTAACGAACGCTTCATCCTAGAAGAGTGAAAGTTGGGCAGCTAAGTGGACTTAGTGAACTGATCATTACCACAGACATCATCAAGGTCGGATGAAAAAAAATTTGCCGAGTATTCAGAAAACCAGTAGTATTTTGGAAGCTTGGAACACCTTTAAAATAAAGGTGTTTTACGCAGTGTTTGCTTGTGGCTATTTCAAGAGGAAACACACCACAAAGACAGAACTTAGAACTACTTTGTTTTGTCAAGTTTCAAGGAGCTAGCACAAACCGTGTTTGATTTAGACTTAAAAAACACATCTATCTGTATAGGAGGAAATAGAGTGAAACCTAAAAATTCAAACTGTTACTGGTAACGAACGCTTCATCCTAGAAGAGTGAAAGTTGGGCAGCTAAGTGGACTTAGTGAACTGATCATTACCACAGAGATCATCAAGGTCGGATGAAAAAAAATTTGCCGAGTATTCAGAAAACCAGTAGTATTTTGGAAGCTTAGCACACCTTTCCAATGAATGTGTTTTATGCAGTCTTTGCTTGTGGCTATTTCAAGAGGAAACAAACCACAAAGACAGAACTTAGAACTACTTTATTTTGTCAAGTTTCAAGGAGCTAGCACAAACCGTGTTTGATTTAGACTTAAAAAACACATCTATCTGTATAGGAGGAAATAGAGTGAAACCTAAAAATTCAAACTGTTACTGGTAACGAACGCTTCATCCTAGAAGAGTGAAAGTTGGGCAGCTAAGTGGACTTAGTGAACTGATCATTACCACAGAGATCATCAAGGTCGGATGAAAAAAAATTTGCCGAGTATTCAGAAAACCAGTAGTATTTTGGAAGCTTGGAACACCTTTCCAATGAATGTGTTTTACGGAGTGTTTCCTTGTGGGTATTTCAAGAGGAAACAAACCACAAAGACAGAACTTAGAACTACTTTATTTTGTCAAGTTTCAAGGAGCTAGCACAAACCGTGTTTGATTTAGACTTAAAAAACACATCTATCTGTATAGGAGGAAATAGAGTGAAACCTAAAAATTCAAACTGTTACTGGTAACGAACGTTTCAGCTAGAAGAGTGAAAGTTGGGCAGCTAAGTGGACTTAGTGAACTGATCATTATCACAGAGTTCATCAAGGTCGGATGAAAAAAAATTTGCCAAGTATTCAGAAAACCAGTAGCATATTGGAAGCTTGGAACACCTTTCCAATAAAGGTGTTTTACACAGTGTTTGCTTGTGGCTATTTCAAGAGGAAACAAACCACAAAGACAGAACTTAGAACTACTTTATTTTGTCAAGTTTCAAGGAGCTAGCACAAACCGTGTTTGATTTAGACTTAAAAAACACATCTATCTGTATAGGAGGAAATTGAGTGAAACCTAAAAATTCAAACTGTTACTGGTAACGAACGCTTCATCCTAGAAGAGTGAAAGGTGGGCAGCTAAGTGGACTTAGTGAACTGATCATTACCACAGAGATCATCAAGGTCGGATGAAAAAAAATTTGACAAGTATTCAGAAAACCAGTAGTATTTTGGAAGCTTGGAACACCTTTCCAATGAATGTGTTTTACGCAGTCTTTGCTTGTGGCTATTTCAAGAGGAAACAAACCACAAAGACAGAACTTAGAACTACTTTATGTTGTCAAGTTTCATGGAGCTAGCACAAACCGTGTTTGATTTAGACTTAAAAAACACATCTATTTGTATAGGAGGAAATAGAGTGAAACCTAAAAATTCAAACTGTTACTGGTAACGAACGCTTCATCCTAGAAGAGTGAAAGTTGGGCAGCTAAGTGGACTTAGTGAACTGATCATTACCACAGAGATCATCAAGGTCGGATGAAAAAAAATTTGCCGAGTATTCAGAAAACCAGTAGTATTTTGGAAGCTTGGCACACCTTTCCAATGAATGTGTTTTACGCAGTCTTTGCTTGTGGCTATTTCAAGAGGAAACAAACCACAAAGACAGAACTTAGAACTACTTTATTTTGTCAAGTTTCAAGGAGCTAGCACAAACCGTGTTTGATTTAGACTTAAAAAACACATCTATCTGTATAGGAGGAAATAGAGTGAAACCTAAAAATTCAAACTGTTACTGGTAACGAACGCTTCATCCTAGAAGAGTGAAAATTGGGCAGCTAAGTGGACTTAGTGAACTGATCATTACCACAGAGATCATCAAGGTCGGATGAAAAAAAATTTGCCAAGTATTCAGAAAACCAGTAGCATTTTGGAAGCTTGGAACACCTTTCCAATAAAGGTGTTTTACACAGTGTTTGCTTGTGGCTATTTCAAGAGGAAACAAACCACAAAGACAGAACTTAGAACTACTTTATTTTGTCAAGTTTCAAGGAGCTAGCACAAACCGTGTTTGATTTAGACTTAAAAAACACATCTATCTGTATAGGAGGAAATAGAGTGAAACCTAAAAACTCAAACTGTTACTGATAACGAACGCTTCATCCTAGAAGAGTGAAAATTGGGCAGCTAAGTGGACTTAGTGAACTGATCATTACCACAGAGATCATCAAGGTCGGATGAAAAAAAATTTGCCGAGTATTCAGAAAACCAGTAGTATTTTGGAAGCTTGGAACACCTTTCCAATGAATGTGTTTTACGCAGTCTTTGCTTGTGGCTATTTCAAGAGGAAACAAACCACAAAGACAGAACTTAGAACTACTTTATGTTGTCAAGTTTCATGGAGCTAGCACAAACCGTGTTTGATTTAGACTTAAAAAAAACACATCTATTTGTATAGGAGGAAATAGAGTTAAACCTAAAAATTCAAACTGTTACTGGTAACGAACGCTTCATCCTAGAAGAGGGAAAATTGGCAGCTAAGTGGACTTAGTGAACTGATCATTACCACAGAGATCATCAAGGTCGGATGAAAAAAAATTGGCCGAGTATTCCGAAAACCAGTAGTTTTTTGGAAGCTTGGCACACCTTTCCAATGAATGTGTTTTACGCAGTCTTTGTTTGTGGCTATTTCAAGAGGAAACAAACCACAAAGACAGAACTTAGAACTACTTTATTTTGTCAAGTTTCAAGGAGCTAGCACAAACCGTGTTTGATTTAGATTTAAAAAACACATCTATCTGTATTGGAGGATATAGAGTGAAACCTAAAAATTCAAACTGTTACTGGTAAAGAACGCTTCATCCTAGAAGAGTGAAAATTGGGCAGCTAAGTGGACTTAGTGAACTGATCATTACCACAGAGATCATCAAGGTCGGATGAAAAAAAATTTGCCAAGT
>NW_027514849.1:0-115644 GCF_048772815.1 Callospermophilus lateralis | reverse complement strand
AATTCCAAACACAGCTATCTATGTAGGAGAAAAGAGAGTGAAACCTAAAAATTCAAACTGTTACTGGAAACGAATGCTTCAACCTAGAAGAATAAAAATAGGGCAGCCAAGTGGGATTAGTGTACTTATCATTACCACCAAGTATCATCAAGATTTGGTGAAAAAATGTTTGCTGAGATTTCAGCAAACTAGTAGTTTTTTGGAAGCTTGGCAACCCCTTTCAAACGAAAGTGTTTTTCGCCAGTCTCTGCATGGGGTACTTCAAGAGAAAACAAACCATAGAGATTGAACTTAGAACTACTTCATTTTGTCAAGTTTCAAGGAGCTAGCACAAACCGTGTTTGATTTAGAATTCCAAACACATCTATCTATGTAAAAGAAAACAGAGTGAAACCTAAAAATTCAGACTTTTACTGTAAACAAATGCTTCAAACTAGAAGAATAAAAACTGGGCAGCCAAGTACGATTAGTGAACTGATCATTACCACCAAGTATCATCAAGATTTGGTGAAAAAATGTTTGCTGAGATTTCAGCAAACTGGTAGTTTTTTGGAAGCTTGGCAACCCCTTTCAAACGAAATTGTTTTTCGCCAGTCTCTGCATGGGGTACTTCAAGAGGAAACAAACCATAGAGATAGAACTTAGAACTACTTCATTTGGTCAAGTTTCAAGGAGCTAGCACAAACCGTGTTTGATTTAGAATTAAAAACATAGCTATCTATGTAGGAGAAAACAGAGTGAAACCTAAAAATTCAAACTGTTCCTGGAAACGAATGCTTGAACCTAGAAGAGTGAGAATTGGGCAGCCAAGTGGGCTTAGTGAACTGATCATTACCACCAAGTATCATCAAGATTTGGTGAAAAAATGTTTGCTGAGATTTCAGCAAATTGGTAGTTTTTTGGAAGCTTGGCAACCCCTTTCAAACGAAAGTGTTTTTCGCCAGTGTCTGCATGGGGTACTTCAAGAGGAAACAAACCATAGAGATAGAACTTAGAACTACTTCATTAGGTCAAGTATCAAGGAGCTAGCACAAACCGTGTTTGATTTAGAATTCCAAACACAGCTATCTATATAGGAGAAAAGAGAGTGAAACCTAAAAATTCAAAACTGTTACTGGAAACGAACGCTTGAACCTAGAAGAATAAAAATTGGGCAGCCAAGTGGGATTAGTGAACTTATCATTTCCACCAAGTATCTCAAGATTTGGTGAAAAAATGTTTGCTGAGATTTCAGCAAACTAGTAGTTTTTTGAAAGCTTGGCAACCCCTTTCAAACGAAAGTGTTTTTCGCCAGTCTCTGCATGGGGTACTTCAAGAGGAAACAAACCATAGAGATGGAACTTAGAACTACTTCATTTTGTCAAGTTTCAAGGATCTAGCACAAACCGTGTTTTGATTTAGAATTACAAACACAGCTATCTATGTAAAAGAAAACAGAGTGAAACCTAAAAATTCAGACTTTTACTGGAAACAAATGCTTCAACCTAGAAGAATAAAAACTCGGCAGCCAAGTTCGATTAGTGAACTGATCATTACCACCAAGTATCATCAAGATTTGGTGAAAAAATATTTGCTGAGATTTCAGCAAACAAGTAGTTTTTTGGAAGCTTGGCAACCCCTTTCAAACGAAAGTGTTTTTCGCCAGTCTCTGCATGGGGTACTTCAAGAGGAAACAAACCATAGAGATAGAACTTAGAACTATTTCATTTGGTCATGTTTCAAGGAGCTAGCACAAACCGTGTTTGATTTAGAATTCCAAACACAGCTATCTATGTAGGAGAAAACAGAGTGAAACCTAAAATTCAAACTGTTACTGGAAACGAATGCTTTAACCTAGAAGAATAAAAATAGGGCAGCCAAGTGGGCTTAGTGATCTGATCATTACCACCAAGTATCATCAAGATTTGGTGAAAAAATGTTTGCTGAGATTTCATCAAACGAGTAGTTTTTTGGAAGCTTGGCAACCCCTTTCAAACGAAAGAGTTATTCGTCAGTCTCTGCATGGGGTACTTCAAGAAGACACAAACCATAGAGATAGAACTTAGAAGTACTTCATTTGGTCAAGTTTCAACTAGCTAGCACAAACCGTGTTTGATTTAGAATTCCAAACACAGCTATCTATGTAGGAGAAAACAGAGTGAAACCTAAAAATTCAAACTGTTACTGGAAACGAACGCTTGAACCTAGAAGAGTGAAAATTGGGCAGCCAAGTGGGCTTAGTGAACTGATCATTACCACCAAGTATCATCAAGATTTGGTGAAAAAATGTTTGCTGAGATTTCAGCAAACTAGTAGTTTTTTTGGAAGCTTGGCAACTTCTTTCAAACAAAAGTGTTTTTCGCCAGTCTCGGCATGGGGTACTTCAAGAGGAAACAAACCATAGAGATAGAACTTAGAACTACTTCATTTTTTCAAGTTTCAAGGATCTAGCAAAAACCGTGTTTGATTTAGAGTTTCAAACACATCTATCTATATAGCAGAAAACAGAGTGAAACCTAAAAATTCAAAGTGTTACTGGAAACGAATGCTTGAACCTAGAAGAGTGAAAATTGGGCAGCCAAGTGGGCTTAGTGAACTGATCATTACCACCAAGTATCATCCAGATTTGTTGAAAAATTGTTTGCTGAGATTTAAACAAACTAGTAGTTTTTTGGAAGCTTGGCAACCCCTTTCAAACGATAGTGTTTTTCGCCAGTCTCTGCATGGGGTACTTCAAGAGGAAACAAAGCATAGAGATAGAACTTAGAACTACTTCATTTGGTCAAGTTTCAAGGAGCTAGCACAAACCGTGTTTGATTTAGAATTCCAAACACAGCTATCTATGTAGGAGAAAACAGAGTGAAACCTAAAAATTCAAACTATTACTGGAAACGAATGCTTCCACCTAGAAGAATAAAAATTGGGCAGCCAAGTGGGATTAGTGAACTGATCATTACCACCAAGTATCATCAAGATTTGGTGAAAAAATGTTTGCTGAGATTTCAGCAAACTAGTAGTTTTTTGGAAGCTTGGCAACCCCTTTCAAATGAAAGTGTTTTTCGCCAGTCTCTGCATGGGGTACTTCAAGAGGAAACAAACCATATAGATGGAACTAAGAACTACTTCATTTGGTCAAGATTCAAGGAGCTAGCACAAACCGTGTTTGATTAAGATTTCCAAACACAGCTATCTATGTAGGAGAAAACAGAGTGAAACCTAAAAATTCAAAGTGCTACTCTAAACGAACGTTTGAACATAGAAGAGTGAAAATTGGGCAGCCAAGTCAGCTTACTGAACTGATCATTACCACCAAGTATCATCAAGATTTGGTGAAAAAATGTTTGCTGAGATTTCAGCAAACTACTAGTTTTTTGGAAGCTTGGCAACCCCTTTCAAATTAAAGTGTTTTTCGCCAGTCTCTGCATGTGGTACTTCAAGAGGAAACAAACCATAGAGATAGAACTTAGAACTACTTCATTTGGTCAAGTTTCAAGGAGATAGCACAAACCGTGTTTGATTTAGAATTCCAAACACAGCTATCTATGTTGGAGAAAACAGAGTGAAACCTAAAAATTCAGACTGTTACTGGAAACGAAGCTTCAACCCAGAAGAATAAAAATTGGGCAGCCAAGTGGGATTAGTGAACTGATCATTACCACCAAGTATCATCAAGATTTGGTGAAAAAATGTTTGCTGAGATTTCAGCAAACTAGTAGTTTTTTGGAAGCTTGGCAACCCCTTTCAAACGAAATTGTTTTTCGCCAGTCTCTGCATGGGGTACTTCAAGAGGAAACAACCCATAGAGATAGAACTTAGAACTACTTCATTGGTCAAGTTTCAAGGAGCTAGCACAAACCGTGTTTGATTTAGAATTCCAAACATAGCTATCTATGTAGGAGAAAACAGAGTGAAACCTAAAAATTCAAACTGTTCCTGGAAACGAACGCTTGAACCTAGAAGAGTGAGAATTGGGCAGCCAAGTGGGCTTAGTGAACTGATCATTACCACCAAGTATCATCAAGGTTTGGTGAAAAAATGTTTGCTGAGATTTCAGCAAATTGGTAGTTTTTTGGAAGCTTGGCAACCCCTTTCAAATGAAAGTGTTTTTCGCCAGTGTCTGCATGGGGTACTTCAAGAGGAAACAAACCATAGAGATAGAACTTAGAACTACTTCATTTTGTCAAGTTTCAAGGAGCTAGCAAAAACCGTGTTTGATTTAGAATTCCAAACACAGCTATCTATGTAGGAGAAAAGAGAGTGAAACCTAAAAATTCAAACTGTTACTGGAAACGAATGCTTCAACCTAGAAGAATAAAAATTGGGCAGCCAAGTGGGATTAGTGTACTTATCATTACCACCAAGTATCATCAAGATTTGGTGAAAAAATGTTTGCTGAGATTTCAGCAAACTAGTAGTTTTTTGGAAGCTTGGCAACCCCTTTCAAACGAAAGTGTTTTTCGCCAGTCTCTGCATGGGGTACTTCAAGAGAAAACAAACCATAGAGATTGAACTTAGAACTACTTCATTTTGTCAAGTTTCAAGGATCTAGCACAAACCGTGTTTGATTTAGAATTACAAACACAGCTATCTATGTAAAAGAAAACAGAGTGAAAACTAAAAATTCAGACTTTTACTGGAAACAAATGCTTCAACCTAGAAGAATAAAAACTCGGCAGCCAAGTTCGATTAGTGAACTGATCATTACCACCAAGTATCATCAAGATTTGGTGAAAAAATTTTGCTGAGATTTCAGCAAACAAGTAGTTTTTTGGAAGCTTGGCAACCCCTTTCAAACGAAAGTGTTTTTCGCCAGTCTCTGCATGGGGTACTTCAAGAGGAAACAAACCATAAAGATAGAACTTAGAACTACTTCATTTGGTCATGTTTCAAGGAGCTAGCACAAACCGTGTTTGATTTAGAATTCCAAACACAGCTATCTATGTAGGAGAAAACAGAGTGAAACCTAAAAATTCAAACTGTTACTGGAAACGAATGCTTTAACCTAGAAGAATAAAAATAGGGCAGCCAAGTGGGCTTAGTGATCTGATCATTACCACCAAGTATCATCAAGATTTGGTGAAAAAATGTTTGCTGAGATTTCATCAAACTAGTAGTTTTTTGGAAGCTTGGCAACCCCTTTCAAACGAAAGAGTTATTCGTCAGTCTCTGCATGGGGTACTTCAAGAAGACACAAACCATAGAGATAGAACTTAGAAGTACTTCATTTGGTCAAGTTTCAAGGAGCTAGCACAAACCGTGTTTGATTTAGAATTCCAAACACAGCTATCTATGTAGGAGAAAACAGAGTGAAACCTAAAAATTCAAACTGTTACTGGAAACGAACGCTTGAACCTAGAAGAGTGAAAATTGGGCAGCCAAGTGGGCTTAGTGAACTGATCATTACCACCAAGTATCATCAAGATTTGGTGAAAAAATGTTTGCTGAGATTTCAGCAAACTAGTAGTTATTTTGGAAGCTTGGCAACTTCTTTCAAACAAAAGTGTTTTTCGCCAGTCTCGGCATGGGGTACTTCAAGAGGAAACAAACCATAGAGATAGAACTTAGAACTACTTCATTTTTTCAAGTTTCAAGGATCTAGCAAAAACCGTGTTTGATTTAGAGTTTCAAACACATCTATCTATATAGCAGAAAACAGAGTGAAACCTAAAAATTCAAAGTGTTACTGGAAACGAATGCTTGAACCTAGAAGAGTGAAAATTGGGCAGCCAAGTGGGCTTAGTGAACTGATCATTACCACCAAGTATCATCCAGATTTGTTGAAAAATTGTTTGCTGAGATTTAAACAAACTAGTAGTTTTTGGAAGCTTGGCAACCCCTTTCAAATGAAAGTGTTTTTCGCCAGTCTCTGCATGGGGTACTTCAAGAGGAAACAAACCATATAGATGGAACTAAGAACTACTTCATTGGTAAAGTTTCAAGGAGCTAGCACAAACCGTGTTTGATTTAGAATTCCAAACATAGCTATCTATGTAGGAGAAAACAGAGTGAAACCTAAAAATTCAAACTGTTCCTGGAAACGAACGCTTGAACCTAGAAGAGTGAGAATTGGGCAGCCAAGTGGGCTTAGTGAACTGATCATTACCACCAAGTATCATCAAGATTTGGTGAAAAAATGTTTGCTGAGATTTCAGCAAATTGGTAGTTTTTTGGAAGCTTGGCAACCCCTTTCAAATGAAAGTGTTTTTCGCCAGTGTCTGCATGGGGTACTTCAAGAGGAAACAAACCATAGAGATAGAACTTAGAACTACTTCATTTTGTCAAGTTTCAAGGAGCTAGCAAAAACCGTGTTTGATTTAGAATTCCAAACACAGCTATCTATGTAGGAGAAAAGAGAGTGAAACCTAAAAATTCAAACTGTTACTGGAAACGAATGCTTCAACCTAGAAGAATAAAAATTGGGCAGCCAAGTGGGACTAGTGTACTTATCATTACCACCAAGTATCATCAAGATTTGGTGAAAAAATGTTTGCTGAGATTTCAGCAAACTAGTAGTTTTTTGGAAGCTTGGCAACCCCTTTCAAACGAAAGTGTTTTTCGCCAGTCTCTGCATGGGGTACTTCAAGAGAAAAAAACCATAGAGATTGAACTTAGAACTACTTCATTTTGTCAAGTTTCAAGGAGCTAGCACAAACCGTGTATGATTTAGAATTCCAAACACAGCTATCTATGTAGGAGAAAACAGAGTGAAACCTAAAAATTCAAACTGTTACTGGAAACAAACGCTTGAAGTTCGAAGAGTGAAAATTGGGCAGCCAAGTGGGCTTAGTGAACTGATCATTACCACCAAGTATCATGAAGATTTGGTGAAAAAATGTTTGCTGAGATTTCAGCAAACTAGTAGTGTTTTGGAAGCTTGGCAACCCCTTTCAAACGAAAGTGTTTTTCGCCAGTGTCTGCATGGGGGTACTTCAAGAGGAAACAAACCATAGAGATAGAACTTAGAACTACTTCATTTTGTCAAGTTTCAAGGAGCTAGCAAAAACCGTGTTTGATTTAGAATTCCAAACACAGCTATCTATGTAGGAGAAAAGAGAGTGAAACCTAAAAATTCAAACTGTTACTGGAAACGAATGCTTCAACCTAGAAGAATAAAAATTGGGCAGCCAAGTGGGATTAGTGTTCTTATCATTACCACCAAGTATCATCAAGATTTGGTGAAAAAATGTTTGCTGAGATTTCAGCAAACTAGTAGTTTTTTGGAAGCTTGGCAACCCCTTTCAAACGAAAGTGTTTTTCGCCAGTCTCTGCATGGGGTACTTCAAGAGAAAACAAACCATAGAGATTGAACTTAGAACTACTTCATTTTGTCAAGTTTCAAGGATCTAGCACAAACCGTGTTTGATTTAGAATTACAAACACAGCTATCTATGTAAAAGAAAACAGAGTGAAAACTAAAAATTCAGACTTTTACTGGAAACAAATGCTTCAACCTAGAAGAATAAAAACTCGGCAGCCAAGTTCGATTAGTGAACTGATCATTACCACCAAGTATCATCAAGATTTGGTGAAAAAATTTTGCTGAGATTTCAGCAAACAAGTAGTTTTTTGGAAGCTTGGCAACCCCTTTCAAACGAAAGTGTTTTTCGCCAGTCTCTGCATGGGGTACTTCAAGAGGAAACAAACCATAAAGATAGAACTTAGAACTACTTCATTTGGTCATGTTTCAAGGAGCTAGCACAAACCGTGTTTGATTTAGAATTCCAAACACAGCTATCTATGTAGGAGAAAACAGAGTGAAACCTAAAAATTCAAACTGTTACTGGAAACGAATGCTTTAACCTAGAAGAATAAAAATAGGGCAGCCAAGTGGGCTTAGTGATCTGATCATTACCACCAAGTATCATCAAGATTTGGTGAAAAAATGTTTGCTGAGATTTCATCAAACTAGTAGTTTTTTGGAAGCTTGGCAACCCCTTTCAAACGAAAGAGTTATTCGTCAGTCTCTGCATGGGGTACTTCAAGAAGACACAAACCATAGAGATAGAACTTAGAAGTTCTTCATTTGGTCAAGTTTCAAGGAGCTAGCACAAACCGTGTTTGATTTAGAATTCCAAACACAGCTATCTATGTAGGAGAAAACAGAGTGAAACCTAAAAATTCAAACTGTTACTGGAAACGAACGCTTGAACCTAGAAGAGTGAAAATTGGGCAGCCAAGTGGGCTTAGTGAACTGATCATTACCACCAAGTATCATCAAGATTTGGTGAAAAAATGTTTGCTGAGATTTCAGCAAACTAGTAGTTATTTTGGAAGCTTGGCAACTTCTTTCAAACAAAAGTGTTTTTCGCCAGTCTCGGCATGGGGTACTTCAAGAGGAAACAAACCATAGAGATAGAACTTAGAACTACTTCATTTTTTCAAGTTTCAAGGATCTAGCAAAAACCGTGTTTGATTTAGAGTTTCAAACACATCTATCTATATAGCAGAAAACAGAGTGAAACCTAAAAATTCAAAGTGTTACTGGAAACGAATGCTTGAACCTAGAAGAGTGAAAATTGGGCAGCCAAGTGGGCTTAGTGAACTGATCATTACCACCAAGTATCATCCAGATTTGTTGAAAAATTGTTTGCTGAGATTTAAACAAACTAGTAGTTTTTGGAAGCTTGGCAACCCCTTTCAAATGAAAGTGTTTTTCGCCAGTCTCTGCATGGGGTACTTCAAGAGGAAACAAACCATATAGATGGAACTAAGAACTACTTCATTGGTAAAGTTTCAAGGAGCTAGCACAAACCGTGTTTGATTTAGAATTCCAAACATAGCTATCTATGTAGGAGAAAACAGAGTGAAACCTAAAAATTCAAACTGTTCCTGGAAACGAACGCTTGAACCTAGAAGAGTGAGAATTGGGCAGCCAAGTGGGCTTAGTGAACTGATCATTACCACCAAGTATCATCAAGATTTGGTGAAAAAATGTTTGCTGAGATTTCAGCAAATTGGTAGTTTTTTGGAAGCTTGGCAACCCCTTTCAAATGAAAGTGTTTTTCGCCAGTGTCTGCATGGGGTACTTCAAGAGGAAACAAACCATAGAGATAGAACTTAGAACTACTTCATTTTGTCAAGTTTCAAGGAGCTAGCAAAAACCGTGTTTGATTTAGAATTCCAAACACAGCTATCTATGTAGGAGAAAAGAGAGTGAAACCTAAAAATTCAAACTGTTACTGGAAACGAATGCTTCAACCTAGAAGAATAAAAATTGGGCAGCCAAGTGGGATTAGTGTACTTATCATTACCACCAAGTATCATCAAGATTTGGTGAAAAAATGTTTGCTGAGATTTCAGCAAACTAGTAGTTTTTTGGAAGCTTGGCAACCCCTTTCAAACGAAAGTGTTTTTCGCCAGTCTCTGCATGGGGTACTTCAAGAGAAAAAAACCATAGAGATTGAACTTAGAACTACTTCATTTTGTCAAGTTTCAAGGAGCTAGCACAAACGTGTTTGATTTAGAATTCCAAACACAGCTATCTATGTAAAGAAAACAGAGTGAAACCTAAAAATTCAGACTTTTACTGTAAACA
This sequence comes from Callospermophilus lateralis, assembly GCF_048772815.1. NCBI lineage: Eukaryota > Metazoa > Chordata > Mammalia > Rodentia > Sciuridae > Callospermophilus > Callospermophilus lateralis. The sequence continues at coordinate 106,130 of NW_027514849.1, read as the reverse complement.
AATGCTTCAAACTAGAAGAATAAAAACTGGGCAGCCAAGTTCGATTAGTGAACTGATCATTACCACCAAGTATCATCAAGATTTGGTGAAAAAATGTTTGCTGAGATTTCAGCAAACTAGTAGTTTTTTGGAAGCTTGGCAACCCCTTTCAAACGAAATTGTTTTTCGCCAGTCTCTGCATGGGGTACTTCAAGAGGAAACAAACCATAGAGATAGAACTTAGAACTACTTTCATTTGGTCAAGTTTCAAGGAGCTAGCACAAACCGTGTTTGATTTAGAATTAAAAACATAGCTATCTATGTAGGAGAAAACAGAGTGAAACCTAAAAATTCAAACTGTTCCTGGAAACGAATGCTTGAACCTAGAAGAGTGAGAATTGGGCAGCCAAGTGGGCTTAGTGAACTGATCATTACCACCAAGTATCATCAAGATTTGGTGAAAAAATGTTTGCTGAGATTTCAGCAAATTGGTAGTTTTTTGGAAGCTTGGCAACCCCTTTCAAACGAAAGTGTTTTTCGCCAGTGTCTGCATGGGGTACTTCAAGAGGAAACAAACCATGGAGATAGAACTTAGAACTACTTCATTAGGTCAAGTATCAAGGAGCTAGCACAAACCGTGTTTGATTTAGAATTCCAAACACAGCTATCTATATAGGAGAAAAGAGAGTGAAACCTAAAAATTCAAACTGTTACTGGAAACGAATGCTTCAACCTAGAAGAATAAAAATTGGGCAGCCAAGTGGGATTAGTGTACTTATCATTACCACCAAGTATCATCAAGATTTGGTGAAAAAATGTTTGCTGAGATTTCAGCCAACTAGTAGTTTTTTGGAAGCTTGGCAACCCCTTTCAAACGAAAGTGTTTTTTGCCAGTCTCTGCATGGGGTACTTCAAGAGGAAACAAACCATAGAGATGGAACTTAGATCTTCTTTATTTTGTCAAGTTTCAAGGAGCTAGCACAAACCGTGTTTGATTTAGAATTCCAAACACAGCTATCTATGTAAAAGAAAACAGAGTGAAACCTAAAAATTCAGACTTTTACTGGAAACAAATGCTTCAAACTAGAAGAATAAAAACTGGGCAGCCAAGTTCGATTAGTGAACTGATCATTACCACCAAGTATCATCAAGATTTGGTGAAAAAATGTTTGCTGAGATTTCAGGAAACTAGTAGTTTTTTGGAAGCTTGGCAACCCCTTTCAAACGAAATTGTTTTTCGCCAGTCTCTGCATGGGGTACTTCAAGAGGAAACAAACCATAGAGATAGAACTTGGAACTACTTCATTTGGTCAAGTTTCAAGGAGCTAGCACAAACCGTGTTTGATTTAGAATTCCAAACATAGCTATCTATGTAGGAGAAAACAGAGTGAAACCTAAAAATTCAAACTGTTCGTGGAAACGAATGCTTGAACCTAGAAGAGTGAGAATTGGGCAGCCAAGTGGGCTTAGTGAACTGATCATTACCACCAAGTATCATCAAGATTTGGTGAAAAAATGTTTGCTGAGATTTCAGCAAATTGGTAGTTTTTTGGAAGCTTGGCAAACCCTTTCAAACGAAAGTGTTTTTCGCCAGTGTCTGCATGGGGTACTTCAAGAGGAAACAAACCATAGAGATAGAACTTAGAACTACTTCATTTGGTCAAGTTTCAAGGAGCTAGCACAAACCGTGTTTGATTTAGAATTCCAAACACAGCTATCTATGTAGGAGAAAAGAGAGTGAAACCTAAAAATTCAAACTGTTACTGGAAACGAATGCTTCAACCTAGAAGAATAAAAATTGGGCAGCCAAGTGGAATTAGTGTACTTATCATTATCACCAAGTATCATCAAGATTTGGTGAAAAAATGTTTGCTGAGATTTCAGCCAACTAGTAGTTTTTTGGAAGCTTGGCAACCCCTTTCAAACGAAAGTGTTTTTCGCCAGTCTCTGCATGGGGTACTTCAAGAGGAAACAAACCATATAGATGGAACTTAGAACTACTTCATTTTGACAAGTTTCAAGGAGCTAGCACAAACCGTGTTTGATTTAGAATTCCAAACACAGCTATCTATGTAAAAGAAAACAGAGTGAAACCTAAAAATTCAGACTGTCACTTTAAACGAATGCTTCAACCTTGAAGAATAAAAACTGGGCAGCCAAGTTCGATTAGTGAACTGATCATTACCACCAAGTATCATCAAGATTTGGTGAAAAAATGTTTGCTGAGATTTCAGCAAACTAGTAGTTTTTTGGAAGCTTGGCAACCCCTTTCAAACAAAATTGTTTTTCGCCAGACTCTGCATGGGGTACTTCAAGAGGAAACAAACCATAGAGATAGAACTTAGAACTACTTCATTTGGTCAAATTTCAAGGATCTAGCACAAACCGTGTTTGATTTAGAATTCCAAACACAGCTATCTATGTAGGAGAAAACAGAGTGAAACCTAAAAATTCAAACTGTTCCTGGAAACGAACGCATGAACCTAGAAGAGTGAAAATTAGGCAGCAAATTGGGCTTAGTGAACTGATCATTACCACCAAGTATCATCAAGATTTGGTGAAACAATGTTTGCTGAGATTTCAGCAAACTACTAGTTTTTTGGAAGCTTGGCAACCCCTTTCAAATTAAAGTGTTTTTCGCCAGTCTCTGCATGTGGTACTTCCAGAGGAAACAAACCATAGAGATAGAACTTAGAACTACTTCATTTGGTCAAGTTTCAAGGAGATAGCACAAACCGTGTTTGATTTAGAATTCCAAACACAGCTATCTATGTTGGAGAAAACAGAGTGAAACCTAAAAATTCAGACTGTTACTGGAAACCAAGCTTCAACCTAGAAGAATAAAAATTGGGCAGCCAAGTGGGATTAGTGAACTGATCATTACCACCAAGTATCACCAAGGTTTGGTGAAAAAATGTTTGCTGAGATTTCAGCAAACTAGTAGTTTTTTGGAAGCTTGGCAACCCCTTTCAAACGAAATTGTTTTTCGCCAGTCTCTGCATGGGGTACTTCAAGAGGAAACAAACCATAGAGATAGAACTTAGAACTATTTCATTTGGTCAAGTTTCAAGGAGCTAGCACAAACCGTGTTTGATTTAGAATTCCAAACATAGCTATCTATGTAGGAGAAAACAGAGTGAAACCTAAAAATTCAAACTGTTCCTGGAAACGAACGCTTGAACCTAGAAGAGTGAGAATTGGGCAGCCAAGTGGGCTTAGTGAACTGATCATTACCACCAAGTATCATCAAGATTTGGTGAAAAAATGTTTGATGAGATTTCAGCAAATTGGTAGTTTTTTGGAAGCTTGGCAACCCCTTTCAAACGAAAGTGTTTTTCGCCAGTCTCTGCATGGGGTACTTCAAGAGGAAACAAACCATAGAGATAGAACTTAGAACTACTTCATTTGGTCAAGTTTCAAGGAGGTAGCACAAACTGTGTTTGATTTAGAATTCCAAACACAGCTATCTATGTAGGAGAAAAGAGAGTAAAACCTAAAAATTCAAACTGTTACTGGAAACGAATGCTTCAACCTAGAAGAATAAAAATTGGGCAGCCAAGTGGGATTAGTGTACTTATCATTATCACCAAGTATCATCAAGATTTGGTGAAAAAATGTTTGCTGAGATTTCAGCAAACTAGTAGTTTTTTGGAAGCTTGGCAACCCCTTTCAAACGAAAGTGTTTTTCGCCAGTCTCTGCATGGGGTACTTCAAGAGCAAACAAACCATAGAGATGGAACTTAGAACTACTTCATTTGGTCAAGTTTCAAGGAGCTAGCACAAACCGTGTTTGATTTAGAATTCCAAACACAGCTATCTATGTAAAAGAAAACAGAGTGAAACCTAAAAATTCAGACTTTTACTGGAAACAAATGCTTCAAACAAGAAGAATAAAAACTGGGCAGCCAAGTTCGATTAGTGAACTGATCATTACCACCAAGAATCATCAAGATTTGGTGAAAAAATGTTTGCTGAGATTTCAGCAAACTAGTAGTTTTTTGGAAGCTTGGCAACCCCTTTCAAACGAAAGTGTTTTTCGCCAGTCTCTGCATGGGGTACTTCAAGAGGAAACAAACCATAGAGATAGAATTTAGAACTACTTTATTTGGTCATGTTTCAAGGAGCTAGCACAAACCGTGTTTGATTTAGAATTCCAAACACAGCTATCTATGTAGGAGAAAACAGAGTGAAACCTAAAAATTCACACTGTTACTGGAAACGAATGCTTTAACCTAGAAGAATAAAAATTGGGCAGCCAAGTGGGCTTAGTGATCTGATCATTACCACCAAGTATCATCAAGATTTGGTGAAAAAATGTTTGCTGAGATTTCAGCAAACTAGTATTTTTTTGGAAGCTGGCAACCCCTTTCAAACGAAAGAGTTTTTCGCCAGTCTCTGCATGGGGTACTTCAAGAAGACACAAACCATAGAGATAGAACTTAGAAGTACTTCATTTGGTCAAGTTTCAAGGAGCTAGCACAAACCGTGTTTGATTTAGAATTCCAAACACAGCTATCTATGTAGGAGAAAACAGAGTGAAACCTAAAAATTCAAACTGTTACTGGAAACGAACGCTTGAACCTAGAAGAGTGAAAATTGGGAAGCCAAGTGGGCTTAGTGAACTGATCATTACCACCAAGTATCATCAAGATTTGGTGAAAAAATGTTTGCTGAGATTTCAGCAAACTAGTAGTTTTTTGGAAGCTTGGCAACCCCTTTCAAACGAAAGTGTTTTTTGCCAGTCTCTGCATGGGGTACTTCAAGAGGAAACACACCATAGAGATAGAACTAAGAACTACATCATTTGGTCAAGTTTCAAGGAGCTAGCACAAACCGTGTTTGATTTAGAATTCCAAACACAGCTATCTATGTAGGAAAAAACAGAGTGAAACCTAAAAATTCAAACTGTTACTGGAAACGAACGCTTGAACCTAGAAGAGTGAAAATTGGGCAGCCAAGTGGGCTTAGTGAACTGATCATTACCACCAAGTATCATCAAGATTTGGTGAAAAAATGTTTGCTGAGATTTCAGCAAACTAGTAGTTTTTTTTGGAAGCTTGGCAACCCCTTTCAAACAAAAGTGTTTTTCGCCAGTCTCGGCATGGGGTACTTCAAGAGGAAACAAACCATAGAGATAGAACTTAGAACTACTTCATTTTTTCAAGTTTCAAGGAGCTAGCAAAAACCGTGTTTGATTTAGAGTTTCAAACACATCTATCTATATAGCAGAAAACAGAGTGAAACCTAAAAATTCAAAGTGTTACTGGAAACGAATGCTTGAACCTAGAAGAGTGAAAATTGGGCAGCCAAGTGGGCTTAGTGAACTGATCATTACCACCAAGTATCATCCAGATTTTTTGAAAAATTGTTTGCTGAGATTTCAACAAACTAGTAGTTTTTTGGAAGGTTGGCAACCCCTTTCAAACGAAAGTGTTTTTCGCCAGTCTCTGCATGGGGTACTTCAAGAGGAAACAAAGCATAGAGATAGAACTTAGAACTACTTCATTTGGTCAAGTTTCAAGGAGCTAGCACAAACCGTGTTTGATTTAGAATTCCAAACACAGCTATCTATGTAGGAGAAAACAGAGTCAAACCTAAAAATTCAAACTGTTACTGGAAACGAACGCTTGAACCTAGAAGAGTGAAAATTGGGAAGCCAAGTGGGCTTAGTGAACTGATCATTACCACCAAGTATCCTCAAGATTTGTTGAAAAAATGTTTGCTGAGATTTCAGCAAACTAGTAGTTTTTTGGAAGCTTGGCAACCCCTTTCAAACGAAAGTGTTTTTTGCCAGTCTCTGCATGGGGTACTTCAAGAGGAAACAAACCATAGAGATAGAACTAAGAACTACATCATTTGGTCAAGTTTCAAGGAGCTAGCACAAACCGTGTTTGATTTAGAATTCCAAACACAGCTATCTATGTAGGAAAAAACAGAGTGAAACCTAAAAATTCAAACTGTTACTGGAAACGAACGCTTGAACCAGGAAGAGTGAAAATTGGGCAGCCAAGTGGGCTTAGTGAACTGATCATTACCACCAAGTGTCATCAAGATTTGGTGAAAAAATGTTTGCTGAGATTTCAGCAAACTAGTAGTTTTTTTGGAAGCTTGGCAACCTCTTTCAAACAAAAGTGTTTTTCGCCAGTCTCGGCATGGGGTACTTCAAGAGGAAACAAACCATAGAGATAGAACTTAGAACTACTTCATTTTTTCAAGTTTCACGGAGCTAGCAAAAACCGTGTTTGATTTAGAGTTTCAAACACATCTATCTATATAGCAGAAAACAGAGTGAAACCTAAAAATTCAAAGTGTTACTGGAAACGAATGCGTGAACCTAGAAGAGTGAAAATTGGGCAGCCAAGTGGGCTTAGTGAACTGATCATTACCACCAAGTATCATCCAGATTTGTTGAAAAATTGTTTGCTGATATTTAAACAAACTAGAAGTTTTTTGGAAGCTTGGCAACCCCTTTCAAACGAAAGTGTTTTTCGCCAGTCTCTGCATGGGGTACTTCAAGAGGAAACAAACCATATAGATGGAACTTAGAACTACTTCATTTTGACAAGTTTCAAGGAGCTAGCACAAACCGTGTTTGATTTAGAATTCCAAACACAGCTATCTATGTAAAAGAAAACAGTGTGAAACCTAAAAATTCAAACTGTTACTGGAAACGAATGCTTCAACCTAGAAGAATAAAAATTGGGCAGCCAAGTGGGATTAGTGTACTTATCATTATCACCAAGTATCATCAAGATTTGGTGAAAAAATGTTTGCTGAGATTTCAGCAAACTAGTAGTTTTTTGGAAGCTTGGCAACCCCTTTCAAACGAAAGTGTTTTTCGCCAGTCTCTGCATGGGGTAATTCAAGAGGAAACAAACCATAGAGATGGAACTTAGAACTACTTCATTTGGTCAAGTTTCAAGGAGCTAGCACAAACCGTGTTTGATTTAGAATTCCAAACACAGCTATCTATGTAAAAGAAAACAGAGTGAAACCTAAAAATTCAGACTTTTACTGGAAACAAATGCTTCAAACTAGAAGAATAAAAACTGGGCAGCCAAGTTCGATTAGTGAACTGATCATTACCACCAAGTATCATCAAGATTTGGTGAAAAAATGTTTGCTGAGATTTCAGCAAACTAGTAGTTTTTTGGAAGCTTGGCAACCCCTTTCAAACGAAAGTGTTTTTCGCCAGTCTCTGCATGGGGTACTTCAAGAGGAAACAAACCATAGAGATAGAATTTAGAACTACTTTATTTGGTCATGTTTCAAGGAGCTAGCACAAACCGTGTTTGATTTAGAATTCCAAACAAAGCTATCTATGTAGGGGAAAACAGAGTGAAACCTAAAAATTCAAACTGTTACTGGAAAAGAATGCTTTAACCTAGAAGAATAAAAATTGGGCAGCCAAGTGGGCTTAGTGATCTGATCATTACCACCAAGTATCATCAAGATTTGGTGAAAAAATGTTTGCTGAGATTTCAGCAAACTAGTAGTTTTTTGGAAGCTGGCAACCCCTTTCAAACGAAAGAGTTTTTCGCCAGTCTCTGCATGGGGTACTTCAAGAAGACACAAACCATAGAGATAGAACTTAAAACTACTTCATTTGCTCAAGTTTCAAGGCTGTAGCACAAACTGTGTTTGATTTAGAATTCCAAACACAGCTATCTATGTAGGAGAAAAGAGAGTAAAACCTAAAAATTCAAACTGTTACTGGAAACGAATGCTTCAACCTAGAAGAATAAAAATTGGGCAGCCAAGTGGGATTAGTGTACTTATCATTATCACCAAGTATCATCAAGATTTGGTGAAAAAATGTTTGCTGAGATTTCAGCAAACTAGTAGTTTTTTGGAAGCTTGGCAACCCCTTTCAAACGAAAGTGTTTTTCGCCAGTCTCTGCATGGGGTACTTCAAGAGCAAACAAACCATAGAGATGGAACTTAGAACTACTTCATTTGGTCAAGTTTCAAGGAGCTAGCACAAACCGTGTTTGATTTAGAATTCCAAACACAGCTATCTATGTAAAAGAAAACAGAGTGAAACCTAAAAATTCAGACTTTTACTGGAAACAAATGCTTCAAACTAGAAGAATAAAAACTGGGCAGCCAAGTTCGATTAGTGAACTGATCATTACCACCAAGTATCATCAAGATTTGGTGAAAAAATGTTTGCTGAGATTTCAGCAAACTAGTAGTTTTTTGGAAGCTTGGCAACCTCTTTCAAACAAAAGTGTTTTTCGCCAGTCTCGGCATGGGGTACTTCAAGAGGAAACAAACCATAGAGATAGAACTTAGAACTACTTCATTTTTTCAAGTTTCACGGAGCTAGCAAAAACCGTGTTTGATTTAGAGTTTCAAACACATCTATCTATATAGCAGAAAACAGAGTGAAACCTAAAAATTCAAAGTGTTACTGGAAACGAATGCTTGAACCTAGAAGAGTGAAAATTGGGCAGCCAAGTGGGCTTAGTGAACTGATCATTACCACCAAGTATCATCCAGATTTGTTGAAAAATTGTTTGCTGAGATTTAAACAAACTAGTAGTTTTTTGGAAGGTTGGCAACCCCTTTCAAACGAAAGTGTTTTTCGCCAGTCTCTGCATGGGGTACTTCAAGAGGAAACAAACCATATAGATGGAACTTAGAACTACTTCATTTTGACAAGTTTCAAGGAGCTAGCACAAACCGTGTTTGATTTAGAATTCCAAACACAGCTATCTATGTAAAAGAAAACAGTGTGAAACCTAAAAATTCAAACTGTTACTGGAAACGAATGCTTCAACCTAGAAGAATAAAAATTGGGCTGCCAAGTGGGATTAGTGTACTTATCATTATCACCAAGTATCATCAAGATTTGGTGAAAAAATGTTTGCTGAGATTTCAGCAAACTAGTAGTTTTTTGGAAGCTTGGCAACCCCTTTCAAACGAAAGTGTTTTTCGCCAGTCTCTGCATGGGGTACTTCAAGAGCAAACAAACCATAGAGATAGAATTTAGAACTACTTTATTTGGTCGTGTTTCAAGGAGCTAGCACAAACCGTGTTTGATTTAGAATTCCAAACACAGCTATCTATGTAAAAGAAAACAGAGTGAAACCTAAAAATTCAGACTTTTACTGGAAACAAATGCTTCAAACTAGAAGAATAAAAACTGGGCAGCCAAGTTCGATTAGTGAACTGATCATTACCACCAAGTATCATCAAGATTTGGTGAAAAAATGTTTGCTGAGATTTCAGCAAACTAGTAGTTTTTTGGAAGCTTGGCAACCCCTTTCAAACGAAAGTGTTTTTCGCCAGTCTCTGCATGGGGTACTTCAAGAGGAAACAAACCATAGAGATAGAATTTAGAACTACTTTATTTGGTCGTGTTTCAAGGAGCTAGCACAAACCGTGTTTGATTTAGAATTCCAAACACAGCTATCTATGTAGGGGAAAACAGAGTGAAACCTAAAAATTCAAACTGTTACTGGAAAAGAATGCTTTAACCTAGAAGAATAAAAATTGGGCAGCCAAGTGGGCTTAGTGATCTGATCATTACCACCAAGTATCATCAAGATTTGGTGAAAAAATGTTTGCTGAGATTTCAGCAAACTAGTAGTTTTTTGGAAGCTGGCAACCCCTTTCAAACGAAAGAGTTTTTCGCCAGTCTCTGCATGGGGTACTTCAAGAAGACACAAACCATAGAGATAGAACTTAGAACTACTTCATTTGCTCAAGTTTCAAGGCTGTAGCACAAACTGTGTTTGATTTAGAATTCCAAACACAGCTATCTATGTAGGAGAAAAGAGAGTAAAACCTAAAAATTCAAACTGTTACTGGAAACGAATGCTTCAACCTAGAAGAATAAAAATTGGGCAGCCAAGTGGGATTAGTGTACTTATCATTATCACCAAGTATCATCAAGATTTGGTGAAAAAATGTTTGCTGAGATTTCAGCAAACTAGTAGTTTTTTGGAAGCTTGGCAACCCCTTTCAAACGAAAGTGTTTTTCGCCAGTCTCTGCATGGGGTATTTCAAGAGCAAACAAACCATAGAGATGGAACTTAGAACTACTTCATTTGGTCAAGTTTCAAGGAGCTAGCACAAACCGTGTTTGATTTAGAATTCCAAACACAGCTATCTATGTAAAAGAAAACAGAGTGAAACCTAAAAATTCAGACTTTTACTGGAAACAAATGCTTCAAACTAGAAGAATAAAAACTGGGCAGCCAAGTTTGATTAGTGAACTGATCATTACCACCAAGTATCATCAAGATTTGGTGAAAAAATGTTTGCTGAGATTTCAGCAAACTAGTAGTTTTTTGGAAGCTTGGCAACCCCTTTCAAACGAAAGTGTTTTTCGCCAGTCTCTGCATGGGGTACTTCAAGAGGAAACAAACCATAGAGATAGAATTTAGAACTACTTTATTTGGTCATGTTTCAAGGAGCTAGCACAAACCGTGTTTGATTTAGAATTCCAAACACAGCTATCTATGTAGGAGAAAACAGAGTGAAACCTAAAAATTCAAACTGTTACTGGAAACGAATGCTTTATCCTGAAGAATAAAAATTGGGCAGCCAAGTGGGCTTAGTGATCTGATCATTACCACCAAGTATCATCAAGATTTGGTGAAAAAATGTTTGCTGAGATTTCAGCAAACTAGTAGTTTTTTGGAAGCTGGCAACCCCTTTCAAACGAAAGAGTTTTTCGCCAGTCTCTGCATGGGGTACTTCAAGAAGACACAAACCATAGAGATAGAACTTAGAAGTACTTCATTTGGTCAAGTTTCAAGGAGCTAGCACAAACCGTGTTTGATTTAGAATTCCAAACACAGCTATCTATGTAGGAGAAAACAGAGTGAAACCTAAAAATTCAAACTGTTACTGGAAACGAACGCTTGAACCTAGAAGAGTGAAAATTGGGAAGCCAAGTGGGCTTAGTGAACTGATCATTACCACCAAGTATCATCAAGATTTGTTGAAAAAATGTTTGCTGAGATTTCAGCAAACTAGTAGTTTTTTGGAAGCTTGGCAACCCCTTTCAAACGAAAGTGTTTTTTGCCAGTCTCTGCATGGGGTACTTCAAGAGGAAACAAACCATAGAGATAGAACTAAGAACTACATCATTTGGTCAAGTTTCAAGGAGCTAGCACAAACCGTGTTTGATTTAGAATTCCAAATACAGCTATCTATGTAGGAAAAAACAGAGTGAAACCTAAAAATTCAAACTGTTACTGGAAACGAACGCTTGAACCTAGAAGAGTGAAAATTGGGCAGCCAAGTGGGCTTAGTGAACTGATCATTACCACCAAGTATCATCAAGATTTGGTGAAAAAATGTTTGCTGAGATTTCAGCAAACTAGTAGTTTTTTTGGAAGCTTGGCAACCCCTTTCAAACAAAAGTGTTTTTCGCCAGTCTCGGCATGGGGTACTTCAAGAGGAAACAAACCATAGAGATAGAACTTAGAACTACTTCATTTTTTCAAGTTTCAAGGAGCTAGCAAAAACCGTGTTTGATTTAGAGTTTCAAACACATCTATCTATATAGCAGAAAACAGAGTGAAACCTAAAAATTCAAAGTGTTACTGGAAACGAATGCTTGAACCTAGAAGAGTGAAAATTGGGCAGCCAAGTGGGCTTAGTGAACTGATCATTACCACCAAGTATCATCCAGATTTGTTGAAAAATTGTTTGCTGAGATTTAAACAAACTAGTAGTTTTTTGGAAGTTTGGCAACCCCTTTCAAACGAAATTGTTTTTTGCCAGTATCTGCATGGGGTACTTCAAGAGGAAACAAAGCATAGAGATAGAACTTAGAACTACTTCATTTGGTCAAGTTTCAAGGAGCTAGCACAAACCGTGTTTGATTTAGAATTCCAAACACAGCTATCTATGTAGGAGAAAACAGAGTGAAACCTAAAAATTCAAACTGTTACTGGAAACGAATGCTTCCACCTAGAAGAATAAAAATTGGGCAGCCAAGTGGGGTTAGTGAACTGATCATTACCACCAAGTATCATCAAGTTTTGGTGAAAAAATGTTTGCTGAGATTTCAGCAAACTAGTAGTTTTTTGGAAGCTTGGCAACCCCTTTCAAATGCAAGTGTTTTTTGCCCGTCTCTCGATGGGGTACTTCAAGAGGAAACAAACCATAGAGATGGAACTTAGAACTACTTCATTTTGTCAAGTTTCAAGGAGCTAGCACAAACCGTGTTTGATTAAGAATTCCAAACACAGCTATCTATGTAGGAGAAAACAGAGTGAAACCTAAAAATTCAAAGTGCTACTGGAAACGAACGTTTGAACATAGAAGAGTGAAAATTGGGCAGCCAAGTCAGCTTACTGAACTGATCATTACCACCAAGTATCATCAAGATTTGGTGAAACAATGTTTGCTGAGATTTCAGCAAACTACTAGTTTTTTGGAAGCTTGGCAACCCCTTTCAAATTAAAGTGTTTTTCGCCAGTCTCTGCATGTGGTACTTCAAGAGGAAACAAACCATAGAGATAGAACTTAGAACTACTTCATTTGGTCAAGTTTCAAGGAGATAGCACAAACCGTGTTTGATTTAGAATTCCCAACACAGCTATCTATGTAGGAGAAAACAGAGTGAAACCTAAAAATTCAAACTGTTCCTGGAAACGAACGCTTGAACCTAGAAGAGTGAAAATTGGGCAGCCAAGTGGGCTTAATGAACTGATCATTACCACCAAGTATCATCAAGGTTTGGTGAAAAAATGTTTGCTGAGATTTCAGCAAACTAGTAGTTTTTTGGAAGCTTGGCAACCCCTTTCAAACGAAATTGTTTTTCGCCAGTCTCTGCATGGGGTACTTCAAGAGGAAACAACCATAGAGATAGAACTTAGAACTACTTCATTTGGTCAAGTTTCAAGGAGCTAGCACAAACCGTGTTTGATTTAGAATTCCAAACATAGCTATCTATGTAGGAGAAAACAGAGTGAAACCTAAAAATTCAAACTGTTCCTGGAAACGAACGCTTGAACCTAGAAGAGTGAGAATTGGGCAGCCAAGTGGGCTTAGTGAACTGATCATTACCACCAAGTATCATCAAGATTTGGTGAAAAAATGTTTGCTGAGATTTCAGCAAATTGGTAGTTTTTTGGAAGCTTGGCAACCCCTTTCAAATTAAAGTGTTTTTCGCCAGTCTCTGCATGGGGTACTTCAAGAGGAAACAAACCATAGAAATAGAACTTAGAACTACTTCATTTGGTCAAGTTTCAAGGAGGTAGCACAAACCGTGTTTGATTTAGAATTCCAAACACAGCTATCTATGTAGGAGAAAAGAGAGTAAAACCTAAAAATTCAAACTGTTACTGGAAACGAATGCTTCAACCTAGAAGAATAAAAATTGGGCAGCCAAGTGGGATTAGTGTACTTATCATTACCACCAAGTATCATCAAGATTTGGTGAAAAAATGTTTGCTCAGATTTCAGCAAACTAGTAGTTTTTTGGAAGCTTGGCAACCCCTTTCAAACGAAAGTGTTTTTCGCCAGTCTCTGCATGGGGTACTTCAAGAGGAAACAAACCATAGAGATGGAACTTAGAACTACTTCATTTGGTCAAGTATCAAGGAGCTAGCACAAACCGTGTTTGATTTAGATTTCCAAACACAGCTATCTATGTAGGAGAAAACAGAGTGAAACCTAAAAATTCAAGCTGTTACTGGAAACGAATGATTCCACCTAGAAGAATAAAAATTGGGCAGCCAAGTGGGATTAGTGAACTGATCATTACCACCAAGTATCATCAAGATTTGGTGAAAAAATGTTTGCTGAGATTTCAGCAAACTAGTAGTTTTTTGGAAGCTTGGCAACCCCTTTCAAATGCAAGTGTTTTTTGCCCGTCTCTCGATGGGGTACTTCAAGAGGAAACAAACCATAGAGATGGAACTTAGAACTACTTCATTTTGTCAAGTTTCAAGGAGCTAGCACAAACCGTGTTTGATTTAGAATTCCAAACACAGCTATCTATGTAAAAGAAAACAGAGTGAAACCTAAAAATTCAGACTGTTATTGGAAACGAATGCTTCAACCTAGAAGAATAAAAACTGGGCAGCCAAGTTCGATTAGTGAACTGATCATTACCACCAAGTATCATCAAGATTTGGTGAAAAAATGTTTGCTGAGATTTCAGCAAACTAGTAGTTTTTGGAAGCTTGGCAACCCCTTTCAAACGAAAGTGTTTTTCGCCAGACTCTGCATGGGGTACTTCAAGAGGAAACAAACCATAGAGATAGAACTTAGAACTACTTCATTTGGTCAAATTTCAAGGAGCTAGCACAAACCGTGTTTGATTTAGAATTCCAAACACAGCTAACTATGTAGAAGAAAACAGAGTGAAACCTAAAAATTCAAACTGTTCCTGGAAACGAACGCTTGAACCTAGAAGAGTGAAAATTAGGCAGCAATGTGGGCTTAGTGAACTGATCATTACCACCAAGTATCATCAAGATTTGGTGAAACAATGTTTGCTGAGATTTCAGCAAACTAATAGTTTTTTGGAAGCTTGGAACCCCTTTCAAACGAAAGTGTTTTTCGCCAGTCTCTGCATGGGGTACTTCAAGAGGAAACAAACCATAGAGATAGAACTTAGAACTATTTCATTTGGTCAAGTTTCAAGGAGCTAGCACAAACCGTGCTTGATTTAGAATTCCAAACCCAGCTATCTATGTAGGAGAAAACAGAGTGAAACCTAAAAATTCAAACTGTTCCTGGAAACGAACGCTTGAACCTAGATGAGTGAAAATTGGGCAGCCAAGTGGGCTTACTGAACTGATCATTACCACCAAGTATCATCAAGATTTGGTGAAAAAATGTTTGCTGAGATTTCAGCAAACTAGTAGTTTTTTGGAAGCTTGGCAACCCCTTTCAAACGAAAGTGTTTTTCGCCAGTCTCTGCATGGGGTACTTCAAGAGGAAACAAACCATAGAGATAGAACTTAGAACTACTTCATTTGGTCAAGTTTCAAGGAGCTAGCACAAACCGTGTTTGATTTAGAATTCCCAACACAGCTATCTATGTAGGAGAAAACAGAGTGAAACCTAAAAATTCAAACTGTTCCTGGAAACGAACGCTTGAACCTAGAAGAGTGAAAATTGGGCAGCCAAGTGGGCTTAATGAACTGATCATTACCACCAAGTATCATCAAGATTTGCTGAAAAAATTTTTGCTGAGATTTCAGCAAACTAGTAGTTTTTTGGAAGCTTGGCAACCCCTTTAAAACGAAAGTGTTTTTCGCCAGTCTCTGCATGGGGTACTTCAAGAGGAAACAAACCATAGAGATAGAACTTATAACTACTTCATTTGGTCAAGTTTCAAGGAGCTAGCACAAACCGTGTTTGATTTAGAATTCCAAACACAGCTATCTATGTAGGAGAAAACAGAGTGAAACCTAAAAATTCAGACTGTTACTGGAAACGATGCTTCAACGTAGAAGAATACAAATTGGGCAGCCAAGAGGGATTAGTGAACTGATCATTACCACCAAGTATCATCAAGATTTGGTGAAAAAATGTTTGCTGAGATTTCAGCAAACTAGTAGTTTTTTGGAAGCTTGGCAACCCTTTCAAACGAAAGTGTTTTTCGCCAGTCTCTGCATGGGGTACTTCAAGAGGAAACAAACCATAGAGATAGAACTTAGAACTACTTCATTTGGTCATGTTTCAAGGAGCTAGCACAAACCGTGTTTGATTTAGAATTCCAAACACAGCTATCTATGTAGGAGAAAACAGAGTGAAACCTAAAAATTCAAACTGTTACTGGAAACGAATGCTTTAACCTAGAAGAATAAAAATTGGGCAGCCAAGTGGGCTTAGTGATCTGATCATTACCACCAAGTATCATCAAGATTTGGTGAAAAAATGTTTGCTGAGATTTCAGCAAACTAGTAGTTTTTTGGAAGCTTGGCAACCCCTTTCAAACGAAAGAGTTTTTCGCCAGTCTCTGCATGGGGTACTTCAAGAGGAAACAAACCATAGAGATAGAACTTAGAAGTACTTCATTTGGTCAAGTTTCAAGGAGGAGCACAAACCGTGTTTGATTTAGAATTCCAAACACAGCTATCTATGTAGGAGAAAACAGAGTGAAACCTAAAAATTCAAACTGTTACTGGAAACGAACGCTTGAACCTAGAAGAGTGAAAATTAGGGAGCCAAGTGGGCTTAGTGAACTGATCATTACCACCAAGTATCATCAAGATTTGGTGAAAAAATGTTTGCTGAGATTTCAGCAAACTAGTAGTTTTTTGGAAGCTTGGCAACCCCTTTCAAACGAAAGTGTTTTTCGCCAGTCTCTGCATGGGGTACTTCAAGAGGAAACAAACCATATAGATGGAACTTAGAACTACTTCATTTTGACAAGTTTCAAGGAGCTAGCACAAACCGTGTTTGATTTAGAATTCCAAACACAGCTATCTATGTAAAAGAAAACAGAGTGAAACCTAAAAATTCAGACTGTCACTGGAAACGAATGCTTCAACCTAGAAGAATAAAAACTGGGCAGCCAAGTTCGATTAGTGAACTGATCATTACCACCAAGTATCATCAAGATTTGGTGAAAAAATGTTTGCTGAGATTTCAGCAAACTAGTAGTTTTTTGGAAGCTTGGCAACCCCTTTCAAACAAAATTGTTTTTCGCCAGACTCTGCATGGGGGACTTCAAGAGGAAACAAACCATAGAGATAGAACTTAGAACTACTTCATTTGGTCAAATTTCAAGGAGCTAGCACAAACCGTGTTTGATTTAGAATTCCAAACACAGCTATCTATGTAGGAGAAAACAGAGTGAAACCTAAAAATTCAAACTGTTCCTGGAAACGAACGCATGAACCTAGAAGAGTGAAAATTAGGCAGCAAAGTGGGCTTAGTGAACTGATCATTACCACCAAGTATCATCAAGATTTGGTGAAACAATGTTTGCTGAGATTTCAGCAAACTAATAGTTTTTTGGAAGCTTGGAACCCCTTTCAAACGAAAGTGTTTTTTGCCAGTCTCTGCATGGGGTACTTCAAGAGGAAACACACCATAGAGATAGAACTTAGAACTACTTCATTTGGTCAAGATTCAAGGAGCTAGCACAAACCGTGTTTGATTAAGAATTCCAAACACAGCTATCTATGTAGGAGAAAACAGAGTGAAACCTAAAAATTCAAAGTGCTACTGGAAACGAACCTTTGAACATAGAAGAGTGAAAATTGGGCAGCCAAGTCAGCTTACTGAACTGATCATTACCACCAAGTATCATCAAGATTTGGTGAAACAATGTTTGCTGAGATTTCAGCAAACTACTAGTTTTTTGGAAGAAGCTTGGCAACCCCTTTCAAATTAAAGTGTTTTTCGCCAGTCTCTGCATGGGGTACTTCAAGAGGAAACAACCATAGAGGTAGAACTTAGAACTACTTCATTTGGTCAAGTTTCAAGGAGATAGCACAAACCGTGTTTGATTTAGAATTCCAAACACAGCTATCTATGTTGGAGAAAACAGAGTGAAACCTAAAAATTCAGACTGTTACTGGAAACGAAGCTTCAACCTAGAAGAATAAAAATTGGGCAGCCAAGTGGGATTAGTGAACTGATCATTACCACCAAGTATCATCAAGGTTTGGTGAAAAAATGTTTGCTGAGATTTCAGCAAACTAGTAGTTTTTTGGAAGCTTGGCAACCCCTTTCAAACGAAATTGTTTTCGCCAGTCTCTGCATGGGGTACTTCAAGAGGAAACAAACCATAGAGATAGAACTTAGAACTACTTCATTTGGTCAAGTTTCAAGGAGCTAGCACAAACCGTGTTTGATTTAGAATTCCAAACAGAGCTATCTATGTAGGAGAAAACAGAGTGAAACCGAAAAATTCAAACTGTTCTGGAAACGAACGCTTGAACCTAGAAGAGTGAGAATTGGGCAGCCAAGTGGGCTTAGTGAACTGATCATTACCACCAAGTATCATCAAGATTTGTGAAAAAATGTTTGCTGAGATTTCAGCAAATTGGTAGTTTTTTGGAAGCTTTGGCAACCCCTTTCAAACGAAAGTGTTTTTCGCCAGTCTCTGCATGGGGTACTTCAAGAGGAAACAAACCATAGAGATAGAACTTAGAACTACTTCATTTGGTCAAGTTTCAAGGAGGTAGCACAAACCGTGTTTGATTTAGAATTCCAAACACAGCTACCTATGTAGGAGAAAAGAGAGTGAAACCTAAAAATTCAAACTGTTACTGGAAACGAATGCTTCAACCTAGAAGAATAAAAATTGGGCAGCCAAGTGGGATTAGTGTACTTATCATTACCACCAAGTATCATCAAGATTTGGTGAAAAATGTTTGCTGAGATTTCAGCAAACTAGTAGTTTTTTGGAAGCTTGGCAACCCCTTTCAAACGAAAGTGTTTTTCGCCAGTCTCTGCATGGGGTACTTCAAGAGGAAACAAACCATAGAAATGGAACTTAGAAACTATTCATTTTGTCAAGTTTCAAGGAGCTAGCACAAACCGTGTTTGATTTAGAATTCCAAAAAAGCTATCTATGTAAAAGAAAACAGAGTGAAACCTAAAAATTCAGACTTTTACTGGAAACAAATGCTTCAACCTAGAAGAATAAAAACTGGGCAGCCAAGTTCGATTAGTGAACTGATCATTACCACCAAGTATCATCAAGATTTGGTGAAAAAATGTTTGCTGAGATTTCAGCAAACTAGTAGTTTTTTGGAAGCTTGGCAACCCCTTTCAAACGAAAGTGTTTTTCGCCAGTCTCTGCATGGGGTACTTCAAGAGGAAACAAACCATAGAGATAGAACTTAGAACTACTTCATTTGGTCATGTTTCAAGGAGCTAGCACAAACCGTGTTTGATTTAGAATTCCAAACACAGCTATCTATGTAGGAGAAAAACAGAGTAAAACCTAAAAATTCAAACTGTTACTGGAAACGAATGCTTTAACCTAGAAGAATAAAAATTGGGCAGCCAAGTGGGCTTAGTGATCTGATCATTACCACCAAGTATCATCAAGATTTGGTGAAAAAATGTTTGCTGAGATTTCAGCAAACTAGTAGTTTTTTGGAAGCTTGGCAACCCCTTTCAAACGAAAGAGTTTTTCGCCAGTCTCTGCATGGGGTTCTTCAAGAGGAAACAAACCATAGAGATAGAACTTAGAAGTACTTCATTTGGTCAAGTTTCAAGGAGATAGCACAAACCGTGTTTGATTTAGAATTCCAAACACAGCTATCTATGTAGGAGAAAACAGAGTGAAACCTAAAAATTCAAACTGTTACTGGAAACGAACGCTTGAACCTAGAAGAGTGAAAATTGGGCAGCCAAGTGGGCTTAGTGAACTGATCATTACCACCAAGTATCATCAAGTTTTGGTGAAAAAATGTTTGCTGAGATTTCAGCAAACTAGTAGTTTTTTTGGAAGCTTGGCAACCCCTTTCAAACAAAAGTGTTTTTCGCCAGTCTCTGCATGGGGTACTTCAAGAGGAAACAAACCATAGAGATAGAACTTAGAACTACTTCATTTTTTCAAGTTTCAAGGAGCTAGCAAAAACCGTGTTTGATTTAGAGTTTCAAACACATCTATCTATATAGCAGAAAACAGAGTGAAACCTAAAAATTCAAAGTGTTACTGGAAACGAATGCTTGAACCTAGAAGAGTGAAAATTGGGCAGCCAAGTGGGCTTAGTGAACTGATCATTACCACCAAGTATCATCCAGATTTGTTGAAAAAATGTTTGCTGAGATTTCAACAAACTACTAGTTTTTTGGAAGCTTGGCAACCCCTTTCAAACGAAAGTGTTAATCGCCAGTCTCTGCATGGGGTACTTCAAGAGGAAACAAAGCATAGAGATAGAACTTAGAACTACTTCATTTGGTCAAGTCTCAAGGAGCTAGCACAAACCGTGTTTGATTTAGAATTCCAAACACAGCTATCTATGTAGGAGAAAACAGAGTGAAACCTAAAAATTCAAGCTGTTACTGGAAACGAATGCTTCCACCTAGAAGAATAAAAATTGGGCAGCCAAGTAGGATTAGTGAACTGATCATTACCACCAAGTATCATCAAGATTTGGTGAAAAAATGTTTGCTGAGATTTCAGCAAACTAGTAGTTTTTTGGAAGCTTGGCAACCCCTTTCAAATGCAAGTGTTTTTTGCCCGTCTCTCGATGGGGTACTTCAAGAGGAAACAAACCATAGAGATGGAACTTAGAACTACTTCATTTTGTCAAGTTTCAAGGATCTAGCACAAACCGTGTTTGATTTAGAATTCCAAACACAGCTATCTATGTAAAAGAAAACAGAGTGAAACCTAAAAATTCAAACTGTTACTGGAAACGAATGCTTCAACCTAGAAGAATAAAAACTGGGCAGCCAAGTTCGATTAGTGAACTGATCAGTACCACCAAGTATCATCAAGATTTGGTGAAAAAATGTTTGCTGAGATTTCAGCAAACTAGTATTTTTTGGAAGCTTGGCAACCCCTTTCAAACGAAAGTGTTTTTCGCCAGACTCTGCATGGGTTACTTCAAGCGGAAACAAACCATAGAGATAGAACTTAGAACTACATCATTTGGTCAAATTTCAAGGAGCTAGCACAAACCGTGTTTGACTTAGAATTCCAAACACAGCTAACTATGTAGAAGAAAACAGAGTGAAACCTAAAATTTCAAACTGTTCCTGGAAACGAACGCTTGAACCTAGAAGAGTGAAAATTAGGCAGCAAAGTGGGCTTAGTGAACTGATCATTACCACCAAGTATCATCAAGATTTGGTGAAACAATGTTTGCTGAGATTTCAGCAAACTTATAGTTTTTTGGAAGCTTGGAACCCCTTTCACACGAAAGTGTTTTTCGCCAGTCTCTGCATGGGGTACTTCAAGAGGAAACAAACCATAGAGATAGAACTTAGAACTATTTCATTTGGTCAAGTTTCAAGGAGCTAGCACAAACCGTGTTTGATTTAGAATTCCAAACCGAGCTATCTATGTAGGATAAAACAGAGTGAAACCTAAAAATTCAAACTGTTCCTGGAAACGAACGCTTGAACCTAGATGAGTGAAAATTGGGCAGCCAAGTCGGCTTAGTGAACTGATCATTACCACCAAGTATCATCAAGATTTGGTGAAAAAATGTTTGCTGAGATTTCAGCAAACTAGTAGTTTTTTGGAAGCTTGGCAACCCCTTTCAAACGAAAGTGTTTTTCGCCAGTCTCTGCATAGGGTACTTCAAGAGGAAACAAACCATAGAGATAGAACTTAGAACTACTTCATTTGGTCAAGTTTCAAGGAGCTAGCACAAACCGTGTTTGATTTAGAATTCTCAACACAGCTATCTACGTAGGAGAAAACAGAGTGAAACCTAAAAATTCAAACTGTTCCTGGAAACGAACGCTTGAACCTAGAAGAGTGAAAATTGGGCAGCCAAGTGGGCTTAATGAACTGATCATTACCACCAAGTATCATCAAGATTTGCTGAAAAAATGTTTGCTGAGATTTCAGCAAACTAGTAGTTTTTTGGAAGCTTGGCAACCCCTTTAAAACGAAAGTGTTTTTCGCCAGTCTCTGCATGGGGTACTTCAATAGGAAACAAACCATAGAGATAGAACTTATAACTACTTCATTTGGTCAAGTTTCAAGGAGCTAGCAGAAACCGTGTTTGATTTAGAATTCCAAACACAGCTATCTATGTAGGAGAAAACAGAGTGAAACCTAAAAATTCAGACTGTTACTGGAAACGATGCTTCAACCTAGAAGAATACAAATTGGGCAGCCAAGAGGGATTAGTGAACTGATCATTACCACCATGTATCATCAAGATTTGGTGAAAAAATGTTTGCTGAGATTACAGCAAACTAGTATTTTTTTCCAAGCTTGGCAACCCCTTTCAAACGAAAGTGTTTTCCGCCAGTCTCTGCATGGGGTACTTCAAGAGGAAACAAACCATAGAGATAGAACTTAGAACTACTTCATTTGGTCATGTTTCAAGGAGCTAGCACAAACCGTGTTTGATTTAGAATTCCAAACACAGCTATCTATGTAGGAGAAAACAGAGTGAAACCTAAAAATTCAAACTGTTACTGGAAACGAATGCTTTAACCTAGAAGAATAGAAATTGGGCAGCCAAGTGGGCTTAGTGATCTGATCATTACCACCAAGTATCATCAAGATTTGGTGAAAAAATGTTTGCTGAGATTTCAGCAAACTAGTAGTTTTTGGAAGCTTGGCAACCCCTTTCAAACGAAAGGGTTTTTCGCCAGTCTCTGCATGGGGTATTTCAAGAGGAAACAAACCATAGAGATAGAACTTAGAAGTACTTCATTTGGTCAAGTTTCAAGGAGGAGCACAAACCGTGTTTGATTTAGAATTCCAAACACAGCTATCTATGTAGGAGAAAACAGAGTGAAACCTAAAAATTCAAACTGTTACTGGAAACGAACGCTTGAACCTAGAAGAGTGAAAATTGGGCAGCCAAGTGGGCTTAGTGAACTGATCATTACCACCAAGTATCATCAAGATTTGGTGAAAAAATGTTTGCTGAGATTTCATCAAACTAGTAGTTTTTTGGAAGCTTGGCAACCCCTTTCAAATGAAAGTGTTTTTCGCCAGTCTCTGCATGGGGTACTTCAAGAGGAAACAAACCATATAGATGGAACTTAGAACTACTTCATTTTGACAAGTTTCAAGGAGCTAGCAAAAACCGTGTTTGATTTAGAATTCCAAACACAGCTATCTATGTAAAAGAAAACAGAGTGAAACCTAAAAATTCAGACTGTCACTGGAAACGAATGCTTCAACCTAGAAGAATAAAAACTGGGCAGCCAAGTTCGATTAGTGAACTGATCATTAACACCAAGTATCATCAAGATTTGGTGAAAAAATGTTTGCTGAGATTTCAGCAAACTAGTAGTTTTTTGGAAGCTTGGCAACACCTTTCAAACAAAATTGTTTTTCGCCAGACTCTGCATGGGGTACTTCAAGAGGAAACAAACCATAGAGATAGAACTTAGAACTACTTCATTTGGTCAAATTTCAAGGAGCTAGCACAAACCGTGTTTGATTTAGAATTCCAAACACAGCTATCTATGTAGGAGAAAACAGAGTGAAACCTAAAAATTCAAACTGTTCCTGGAAACGAACGCATGAACCTAGAAAAGTGAAAATTAGGCAGCAAAGTGGGCTTAGTGAACTGATCATTACCACCAAGTATCATCAAGATTTGGTGAAACAATGTTTGCTGAGATTTCAGCAAACTAATAGTTTTTTGGAAGCTTCTAACCCCTTTCAAACGAAAGTGTTTTTTGCCAGTCTCTGCATGGGGTACTTCAAGAGGAAACAAACCATAGAGATAGAACTTAGAACTACTTCATTTGGTCAAGATTCAAGGAGCTAGCACACACCGTGTTTGATTAAGAATTCCAAACACAGCTATCTATGTAGGAGAAAACAGAGTGAAACCTAAAAATTCAAAGTGCTACTGGAAACGAACGTTTGAACATAGAATAGTGAAAATTGGGCAGCCAAGTCAGCTTACTGAACTGATCATTACCACCAAGTATGATCAAGATTTGGTGAAACAATGTTTGCTGAGATTTCAGCAAACTACTAGTTTTTTGGAAGCTTGGCAACCCCTTTCAAATTAAAGTGTTTTTCGCCAGTCTCTGCATGTGGTACTTCAAGAGGAAACAAACCATAGAGATAGAACTTAGAACTACTTCATTTGGTCAAGTTTCAAGGAGATAGCACAAACCGTGTTTGATTTAGAATTCCAAACACAGCTATCTATGTTGGAGAAAACAGAGTGAAACCTAAAAATTCAGACTGTTACTGGAAACAAAGCTTCAACCTAGAAGAATAAAAATTTTGCAGCCAAGTGGGATTAGTGAACTGATCATTACCACCAAGTATCATCAAGATTTGGTGAAAAAATGTTTGCTGAGATTTCAGCAAACTAGTAGTTTTTTGGAAGCTTGGCAACCCCTTTCAAACGAAATTGTTTTTCGCCAGTCTCTGCATGGGGTACTTCAAGAGGAAACAAACCATAGAGATAGAACTTAGAACTACTTCATTTGGGCAAGTTTCAAGGAGCTAGCACAAACCGTGTTTGATTTAGAATTCCAAATATAGCTATCTATGTAGGAGAAAACAGAGTGAAACCTAAAAATTCAAGCTGTTACTGGAAACGAATGCTTCCACCTAGAAGAATAAAAATTGGGCAGCCAAGTGGGATTAGTGAACTGATCATTACCACCAAGTATCATCAAGATTTGGTGAAAAAATGTTTGCTGAGATTTCAGCAAACTAGTAGTTTTTTGGAAGCTTGGCAACCCCTTTCAAATGCAAGTGTTTTATGCCCATCTCTCGATGGGGTACTTCAAGAGGAAACAAACCATAGAGATGGAACTTAGAACTACTTCATTTTGTCAAGTTTCCAGGAGCTAGCACAAACCGTGTTTGATTTAGAATTCCAAACACAGCTATCTATGTAAAAGAAAACAGAGTTAAACCTAAAAATTCAGACTGTTACTGGAAACGAATGCTTCAACCTAGAAGAATAAAAACTGGGCAGCCAAGTTCGATTAGTGAACTGATCATTACCACCAAGTATCATCAAGATTCGGTCAAAAAATGTTTGCTGAGATTTCAGCAAACTAGTAGTTTTTGGAAGCTTGGCAACCCCTTTCAAACGAAAGTGTTTTTCGCCAGACTCTGCATGGGGTACTTCAACAGGAAACAAACCATAGAGATAGAACTTAGAACTACTTCATTTGGTCAAATTTCAAGGAGCTAGCACAAACCGTGTTTGATTTAGAATTCCAAACACAGCTAACTATGTAGAAGAAAACAGAGTGAAACCTAAAAATTCAAACTGTTCCTGGAAACGAACGCTTGAACCTAGAAGAGTGAAAATTAGGCAGCAAAGTGGGCTTAGTGAACTGATCATTACCACCAAGTATCATCAAGATTTGGTGAAACAATGTTTGCTGAGATTTCAGCAAACTAATAGTTTTTTGGAAGCTTGGAACCCCTTTCAAACGAAAGTGTTTTTCGCCAGTCTCTGAATGGTTTACTTCAAGAGGAAACAAACCATAGTAATAGAACTTAGAACTATTTCATTTGGTCAAGTTTCAAGGAGCGAGCACAAACCGTGTTGGATTTAGAATTCCAAACCCAGCTATCTATGTAGGAGAAAACAGAGTGAAATCTAAAAATTCAAACTGTTCCTGGAAACGAACGCTTGAACCTAGATGAGTGAAAATTGGGCAGCCAAGTGGGCTTAGTGAACTGATCATTACCACCAAGTATCATCAAGATTTGGTGAAAAAATGTTTGCTGAGATTTCAGCAAACTAGTAGTTTTTTGGAAGCTTGGCAACCCCTTTCAAACGAAAGTGTTTTTCGCCAGTCTCTGCATGGGGTACTTCAAGAGGAAACAAACCATAGAGATAGAACTTAGAACTACTTCATTTGGTCAAGTTTCAAGGAGCTAGCACAAACCGTGTTTGATTTAGAATTCCCAACACAGCTATCTATGTAGGAGAAAACAGAGTGAAACCTAAAAATTCAAACTGTTCCTGGAAACGAACGCTTGAACCTAGAAGAGTGAAAATTGGGCAGCCAAGTATGCTTAATGAACTGATCATTCCCACCAAGTATCATCAAGATTTGCTGAAAAAATGTTTGCTGAGATTTCAGCAAACTAGTAGTTTTTTGGAAGCTTGGCAACCCCTTTAAAACGAAAGTGTTTTTCGCCAGTCTCTGCATGTGGTACTTCAAGAGGAAACAAACCATAGAGATAGAACTTAGAACTACTTCATTTGGTCATGTTTCAAGGAGCTAGCACAAACCTTGTTTGATTTAGAATTCCAAACACAGCTATCTATGTAGGAGAAAACAGAGTGAAACCTAAAAATTCAAACTGTTACTGGAAACGAATGCTTTAACCTAGAAGAATAAAAATTGGGCAGCCAAGTGGGCTTAGTGATCTGATCATTACCACCAAGTATCATCAAGATTTGGTGAAAAAATGTTTGCTGAGATTTCAGCAAACTAGTAGTTTTTTGGAAGCTTGGCAACCCCTTTCAAACGAAATTGTTTTTTGCCAGTCTCTGCATGGGGTACTTCAAGAGGAAACAAACCATAGAGACAGAACTTAGAACTACTTCATTTGGTCAAGTTTCAAGGAGCTAGCACAAACCGTGTTTGATTTAGAATTCCAAACATAGCTATCTATGTAGGAGAAAACAGAGTGAAACCTAAAAATTCAAACTGTTCCTGGAAACGAACGCTTGAACCTAGAAGAGTGAGAATTGGGCAGCCAAGTGGGCTTAGTGAACTGATCATTACCACCAAGTATCATCAAGATTTGGTGAAACAATGTTTGCTGAGATTTCAGCAAACTAATAGTTTTTTGGAAGCTTGGAACCCCTTTCAAACGAAAGTGTTTTTCGCCAGTCTCTGCATGGGGTACTTCAAGAGGAAACAAACCATAGAGATAGAACTTAGAACTACTTCTTTTGGTCAAGTTTCAAGGAGGTAGCACAAACCGTGTTTGATTTAGAATTCCAAACACAGCTATCTATGTAGGAGAAAAGAGAGTGAAACCTAAAAATTCAAACTGTTACTGGAAACGAATGCTTCAACCTAGAAGAATAAAAATTGGGCAGCCAAGTGGGATTAGTGTACTTATCATTACCACCAAGTATCATCAAGATTTGGTGAAAAAATGTTTCCTGAGATTTCAGCAAACTAGTAGTTTTTTGGAAGCTTGGCAACCCCTTTCAAACGAAAGTGTTTTTCGCCAGTCTCTGCATGGGGTACTTCAAGAGGAAACAAACCATAGAGATGGAACTTAGAACTACTTCATTTTGTCAAGTTTCAAGGAGCTAGCACAAACCGTGTTTGATTTAGAATTCCAAACACAGCTATCTATGTAAAAGAAAACAGAGTGAAACCTAAAAATTCAGACTTTTACTGGAAACAAATGCTTCAACCTAGAAGAATAAAAACTGGGCAGCCAAGTTCGATTAGTGAACTGATCATTACCACCAAGTATCATCAAGATTTGGTGAAAAAATGTTTGCTGAGATTTCAGCAAACTAGTAGTTTTTTGGAAGCTTGGCAACCCCTTTCAAACGAAAGAGTTTTTCGCCAGTCTCTGCATGGGGTACTTCAAGAGGAAACAAACCATAGAGATAGAACTTAGAAGTACTTCATTTGGTCAAGTTTCAAGGAGGAGCACAAACCGTGTTTGATTTAGAATTCCAAACACAGCTATCTATGTATTAGAAAACAGAGTGAAACCTAAAAATTCAAACTGTTACTGGAAACGAACGCTTGAACCTAGAAGAGTGAAAATTGGGCAGCCAAGTGGGCTTAGTGAACTGATCATTACCACCAACTATCATCAATTTTTTTGAAAAAATGTTTGCTGAGATTTCAGCAAACTAGTAGTTTTTTTGGAAGCTTGGCAACCCCTTTCAAACAAAAGTGTTTTTCGCCAGTCTCTGCATGGCGTACTTCAAGAGGAAACAAACCATAGAGATAGAACTTAGAACTACTTCATTTTTTCAAGTTTCAAGGAGCTAGCAAAAACCGTGTTTGATTTAGAGTTTCAAACACATCTATCTATATAGCAGAAAACAGAGTGAAACCTAAAAATTCAAAGTGTTACTGGAAACGAATGCTTGAACCTAGAAGAGTGAAAATTGGGCAGCCAAGTGGGCTTAGTGAACTGATCATTACCACCAAGTATCATCCAGATTTGTTGAAAAAATGTTTGCTGAGATTTCAACAAACTAGTAGTTTTTTGGAAGCTTGGCAACCCCTTTCAAACGAAAGTGTTTTTCGCCAGTCTCTGCATGGGGTACTTCAAGAGGAAACAAAGCATAGAGATAGAACTTAGAACTACTTCATTTGGTCAAGTTTCAAGGAGCTAGCACAAACCGTGTTTGATTTAGAATTCCAAACACAGCTATCTATGTAGGAGAAAACAGAGTGAAACCTAAAAATTCAAAGTGTTACTGGAAACGAAGGATTGAACCTAGAAGAGTGAAAATCGGGCAGCCAAGTGGGCTTAGTGAACTGATCAATACCACCAAGTATCATCAAGATTTGGTGAAAAAATGTTTGCTGTGATTTCAGCAAACTAGTAGTTTTTTGTAAGCTTGGCAACCCCTTTCAAACGAAATTGTTTTTCGCCAGTCTCTGCATGGGGTACTTCAAGAGGAAACAAACCATAGAGATGGAACCTAGAACTACTTCATTTGGTCAAGTTTCAAGGAGCTAGCAGAAACCGTGTTTGATTTAGAATTCCAAACACAGCTATCTATGTAGGAGAAAACAGAGTGAAACATAAAAATTCAAACTGTTACTGGAAACGAATGCTTCAACCTAGAAGAATAAAAATTGGGCAGCCAAGTGGGCTTAGTGAACTGATCATTACCACCAAGTATCATCAAGATTTGGTGAAACAATTTTTGCTGAGATTTCAGCAAACTAGTAGTTTTTTGGAAGCTTGGCAACCCCTTTCAAACGAAAGTGTTTTTCGCCAGTCTCTGCATGGGGTTCTTCAAGAGGAAAAAATTCATAGAGACAGAACTTAGAACTACTTCATTTGGTCAAGTTTCAAGGAGCTAGCACAAACCGTGTTTGATTTAGAATTCCAAACACAGCTATCTATGTAGGAGAAAACAGAGTGAAACCTAAAAATTCAAACTGTTACTGGAAACGAATGCTTCAACCTAGAAGAATAAAAATTGGGCAGCCAAGTGGGATTAGTGAACTGATCATTACCACCAAGTATCATCAAGATTTGGTGAAAAAATGTTTGCTGAGATTTCAGCAAACTAGTATTTTTTTGGAAGCTTGGCAACCCCTTTCAAACGAAAGTGTTTTTCGCCAGTTTCTGCATGGGGTACTTCAAGAGGAAACAAACCATAGAGATGGAACTTTGAACTAATTCATTTGGTCAAGTTTCAAGAAGCTAGCACAAACCGTGTTTGATTTAGAATTCCAAACACAGCTATCTATGTAAAAGAAAACAGAGTGAAACCTAAAAATTCAGACTGTTACTGGAAACGAATGCTTCAAACTAGAAGAATAAAAACTGGGAAGCCAAGTGGGATTAGTGAACTGATCATTACGACCAAGTATCATCAAGATTTGGTGAAAAAATGTTTGCTGAGATTTCAGCAAACTAGTAGTTTTTTGGAAGCTTTGCCACCCCTTTCAAACGAAAGTGTTCTTCGCCAGTCTCTGCATGGGGTACTTCAAGAATAAAAAATCCATAGAGACAGAACTTAGAACTACTTCATTTGGTCAAGTTTCAGGGAGCTAGCACAAACCGTGTTTGATTTAGAATTCCAAACACAGCTATCTATGTAGGAGAAAACAGAGTGAAACCTAAAAATTCAAACTGTTCCTGGGAACGAACGGTAGATCCTAGAAGAGTGAAAATTGGGCAGCCAAGTGGGCTTAGTGAACTGATCATTACCACCAAGTATCATCAAGATTTGGTGAAAAAATGTTTGCTGAGATTTCAGCAAACTAGTAGTTTTTTGGAAGCTTGGCAACCCCTTTCAAACGAAAGTGTTTTTCGCCAGTCTCTGCATGGGTTACTTCAAGAGGAAACAAACCATAGAGATGGAACTTAGAACTACTTCATTTGGTCAAGTTTCAAGGAGCTAGCACAAACCGTGTTTGATTTAGAATTCCAAACACAGCTATCTATGTAGGAGAAAACAGAGTGAAACCTAAAAATTCAAACAGTTACTGGAACGAATGCTTCAACCTAGAAGAATAAAAATTGGGCAGCCAAGTGGGCTTAGTGATCTGATCATTACCACCAAGTATCATCAAGATTTGGTGAAAAAATGTTTGCTGAGATTTCAGCAAACTAGTAGTTTTTTGGAAGCTTGGCAACCCCTTTTAAAACGAAAGAGTTTTTCGCCAGTCTCTGCATGGGGTACTTCAAGAAAAAACAAACCAAAGAGATAGAACTTAGAAGTACTTCATTTGGTCAAGTTTCAAGGTGCTAGCACAAACCGTGTTTGATTTAGAATTCCAAACACAACTATCTATGTAGGAGAAAACAGAGTGAAACCTAAAAATTCAAACTGTTACTGGAAACGAACGCTTGAACCTAGGAGAGTGAAAATTGGGCAGCCAAGTGGGCTTAGTGAACTGATCATTACCACCAAGTATCATCAAGATTTGGTGAAAAAATGTTTGCTGAGATTTCAGCAAACTAGTAGTTTTTTGGAAGCTTGGCAACCCCTTTCAAACGAAAGTGTTTTTCGCCAGTCTCTGCATGGGGTACTTCAAGAGGAAACAAACCATAGAGATAGAACTTAGAACTACTTCATTTGGTCAACTTTCAAGGAGCTAGCACAATCCGTGTTTGATTTAGAATTCCAAACACAGCTCTCTATGTAGGAGAAAACAGAGTGAAACCTAAAAATTCATACTGTTACTGGAAACGAATGCTTCAACCTAGAAGAATAAAAATTGGGCAGCCAAGTGGGCTTAGTGAACTGATCATTACCACCAAGTATCATCAAGATTTGGTGAAAAAATATTTGCTGAGATTTCATCAAACTAGTAGTTTTTTGGAAGCTTTGCAACCCCTTTCAAACGAAAGTGTTTTTCGCCAGTCTCTGCATGGGGTACTTCAAGAGGAAACAAACCATAGAGATAGAACTTAGAACTATTTCATTTGGTCAAGTTTCAAGGAGCTAGCAAAAACCGTGTTTGATTTAGAGTTTCAAACACATCTATCTATATAGCAGAAAACAGAGTTAAACCTAAAATTTCAAAGTGTTACTGGAAACGAAGACTGGAACCTAGAAGAGTGAAAATCGGGCAGCCAAGTGGGCTTAGTGAACTGATCAATACCACCAAGTATCATCAAGATTTGTTGAAAAAATGTTTGCTGAGATTTCAGAAAACTAGTAGTTTTTTGGAAGCTTGGCAACCCCTTTCAAACGAAAGTGTTTTTCGCCAGTCTCTGCATGGGGTACTTCAAGAGGAAACAAACCATAGAGATGGAACTTAGAACTACTTCATTTGGTCAAGTTTCAAGGAGCTAGCAGAAACCGTGTTTGATTTAGAATTCCAAACACAGCTATCTATGTAAAAGAAAACAGAGTGAAACCTAAAAATTCAGACTGTTACTGGAAACGAATGCTTCAACCTAGAAGAATAAAAACTGGGCAGCCAAGTGTGATTAGTGAACTGATCATTACCACCAAGTATCATCAAGATTTGGTGAAAAAATGTTTGCTGAGATTTCAGCAAACTAGTAGTTTTTTGGAAGCTTGGCAACCCCTTTCAAACGAAAGTGTTTTTCGCCAGTCTCTATATGGGGTACTTCAAGAGGAAAAAATCCATAGAGACAGAACTTAGAACTACTTCATTTGGTCAAGTTTCAGGGAGCTAGCGCAAACCGTGTTTGATTTAGAATTCCAAACACAGCTATCTATGTAGGAGAAAACAGAGTGAAACCTAAAAATTCAAACTGTTCCTGGGAACGAACGTTAGAACCTATAAGTGTGAAAATTGGGCAGCCAAGTGGGCTTAGTGAACTGATCATTACCACCAAGTATCATCAAGATTTGGTGAAAAAATGTTTGCTGAGATTTCAGCAAACTAGTAGGTTTTTTGGAAGCTTGGCAACCCCTTTCAAACGAAAGTGCTTTTCACCAGTCTCTGCATGGGGTACTTCAAGAGGAAACAAACCATAGAGATGGAACTTAGAACTACTTCATTTGGTCAAGTTTCATGGAGCTAGCACAAACCGTGTTTGATTTAGAATTCCAAACACAGCTATCTATGTAGGAGAAAACAGAGTGAAACCTAAAAATTCAACTGTTACTGGAACGAATGCTTCAACCTAGAAGAATAAAAATTGGGCAGCCAAGTGGGCTTAGTGATCTGATCATTACCACCAAGTATCATCAAGATTTGGTGAAAAAATGTTTGCTGAGATTTCAGCAAACTAGTAGTTTTTTGGAAGCTTGGCAACCCCTTTCAAACGAAAGAGTTTTTCGCCAGTCTCTGCATGGGGTACTTCAAGAAAAAACAAACCATAGAGATAGAACTTAGAAGTACTTCATTTGGTCAAGTTTCAAGGAGCTAACACAAACCGTGTTTGATTTAGAATTCCAAACACAGCTATCTATGTAGGAGAAAACAGAGTGTAAGCTAAAAATTCAAACTGTTACTGGAAACGAACGCTTGAACATAGAAGAGTGAAAATTGGGTAGACAAGTGTGCTTAGTGAACTGATCATTACCACCAAGTATCATCAAGATTTGGTGAAAAATGTTTGCTGAGATTTCAGCAAACTAGAGGTTTTTGGAAGCTTGGCAACCCCTTTCAAACGAAAGTGTTTTTCGCCAGTCTCTGCATGGGGTACTTCAAGAGGAAAGAAACCATAGAGATAGAACTTAGAACTACTTCATTTTGTCAAGTTTCAAGGAGCCTGCAAAAACTGTGTTTGATTTAGAGTTTCAAACACATCTATCTATATAGCAGAAAACAGAGTGAAACCTAAAAATTCAAAGTGTTACTGGAAACGAACGCTTGAACCTAGAAGAGTGAAAATTGGGCAGCCAAGTGGGCTTAGTGAACTGATCATTACCACCAAGTATCATCAAGATTTGGTGAAAAAAATGTTTGCTGAGATTTCAGCAAACTAGTAGTTTTTTGGAAGCTTGGCAACCCCTTTCAAACGAAAGTGTTTTTCGCCAGTCTCTGCATGAGGTACTTCAAGAGGAAACAAACCATAGAGATGGAACTTAGAACTACTTCATTTGGTCAAGTTTCAAGGAGCTAGCACAAACCGTGTTTGATTTAGAATTCCAAACACAGCTATCTATGTAGGAGAAACAGAGTGAAACCTAAAAATTCAAACAGTTACTGGAACGAATGCTTCAACCTAGAAGAATAAAAATTGGGCAGCCAAGTGGGCTTAGTGATCTGATCATTACCACCAAGTATCATCAAGATTTGGTGAAAAAATGTTTGCTGAGATTTCAGCAAACTAGTAGTTTTTTGGAAGCTTGGCAACCCCTTTTAAAACGAAAGAGTTTTTCGCCAGTCTCTGCATGGGGTACTTCAAGAAAAAACAAACCAAAGAGATAGAACTTAGAAGTACTTCATTTGGTCAAGTTTCAAGGTGCTAGCACAAACCGTGTTGATTTAGAATTCCAAACACAACTATCTATGTAGGAGAAAACAGAGTGAAACCTAAAAATTCAAACTGTTACTGGAAACGAACGCTTGAACCTAGAAGAGTGAAAATTGGGCAGCCAAGTGGGCTTAGTGAACTGATCATTACCACCAAGTATCATCAAGATTTGGTGAAAAAATGTTTGCTGAGATTTCAGCAAACTAGTAGTTTTTTGGAAGCTTGGCAACCCCTTTCAAACGAAAGTGTTTTTCGCCAGTCTCTGCATGGGGTACTTCAAGAGGAAACAAACCATAGAGATAGAACTTAGAACTACTTCATTTGGTCAACTTTCAAGGAGCTAGCACAATCCGTGTTTGATTTAGAATTCCAAACACAGCTCTCTATGTAGGAGAAAACAGAGTGAAACCTAAAAATTCATACTGT
The DNA here is from genome assembly GCF_048772815.1 of Callospermophilus lateralis. Taxonomy (NCBI): domain Eukaryota; kingdom Metazoa; phylum Chordata; class Mammalia; order Rodentia; family Sciuridae; genus Callospermophilus; species Callospermophilus lateralis. The sequence continues at coordinate 72,565 of NW_027514849.1, read as the reverse complement.
TACTGGAAACGAATGCTTCAACCTAGAAGAATAAAAATTGGGCAGCCAAGTGGGCTTAGTGAACTGATCATTACCACCAAGTATCATCAAGATTTGGTGAAAAAATATTTGCTGAGATTTCATCAAACTAGTAGTTTTTTGGAAGCTTTGCAACCCCTTTCAAACGAAAGTGTTTTTCGCCAGTCTCTGCATGGGGTACTTCAAGAGGAAACAAACCATAGAGATAGAACTTAGAACTATTTCATTTGGTCAAGTTTCAAGGAGCTAGCAAAAACCGTGTTTGATTTAGAGTTTCAAACACATCTATCTATATAGCAGAAAACAGAGTTAAACCTAAAATTTCAAAGTGTTACTGGAAACGAAGACTGGAACCTAGAAGAGTGAAAATCGGGCAGCCAAGTGGGCTTAGTGAACTGATCAATACCACCAAGTATCATCAAGATTTGTTGAAAAAATGTTTGCTGAGATTTCAGAAAACTAGTAGTTTTTTGGAAGCTTGGCAACCCCTTTCAAACGAAAGTGTTTTTCGCCAGTCTCTGCATGGGGTACTTCAAGAGGAAACAAACCATAGAGATGGAACTTAGAACTACTTCATTTGGTCAAGTTTCAAGGAGCTAGCAGAAACCGTGTTTGATTTAGAATTCCAAACACAGCTATCTATGTAAAAGAAAACAGAGTGAAACCTAAAAATTCAGACTGTTACTGGAAACGAATGCTTCAACCTAGAAGAATAAAAACTGGGCAGCCAAGTGGGATTAGTGAACTGATCATTACCACCAAGTATCATCAAGATTTGGTGAAAAAATGTTTGCTGAGATTTCAGCAAACTAGTAGTTTTTTGGAAGCTTGGCAACCCCTTTCAAACGAAAGTGTTTTTCGCCAGTCTCTATATGGGGTACTTCAAGAGGAAAAAATCCATAGAGACAGAACTTAGAACTACTTCATTTGGTCAAGTTTCAGGGAGCTAGCGCAAACCGTGTTTGATTTAGAATTCCAAACACAGCTATCTATGTAGGAGAAAACAGAGTGAAACCTAAAAATTCAAACTGTTCCTGGGAACGACGTTAGAACCTAGAAGTGTGAAAATTGGGCAGCCAAGTGGGCTTAGTGAACTGATCATTACCACCAAGTATCATCAAGATTTGGTGAAAAAATGTTTGCTGAGATTTCAGCAAACTAGTAGGTTTTTGGAAGCTTGGCAACCCCTTTCAAACGAAAGTGCTTTTCACCAGTCTCTGCATGGGGTACTTCAAGAGGAAACAAACCATAGAGATGGAACTTAGAACTACTTCATTTGGTCAAGTTTCATGGAGCTAGCACAAACCGTGTTTGATTTAGAATTCCAAACACAGCTATCTATGTAGGAGAAAACAGAGTGAAACCTAAAAATTCAAACTGTTACTGGAACGAATGCTTCAACCTAGAAGAATAAAAATTGGGCAGCCAAGTGGGCTTAGTGATCTGATCATTACCACCAAGTATCATCAAGATTTGGTGAAAAAATGTTTGCTGAGATTTCAGCAAACTAGTAGTTTTTTGGAAGCTTGGCAACCCCTTTCAAACGAAAGAGTTTTTCGCCAGTCTCTGCATGGGGGTACTTCAAGAAAAAACAAACCATAGAGGTAGAACTTAGAAGTACTTCATTTGGTCAAGTTTCAAGGAGCTAACACAAACCGTGTTTGATTTAGAATTCCAAACACAGCTATCTATGTAGGAGAAAACAGAGTGTAAGCTAAAAATTCAAACTGTTACTGGAAACGAACGCTTGAACATAGAAGAGTGAAAATTGGGTAGACAAGTGGGCTTAGTGAACTGATCATTACCACCAAGTATCATCAAGATTTGGTGAAAAAATGTTTGCTGAGATTTCAGCAAACTAGAGGTTTTTGGAAGCTTGGCAACCCCTTTCAAACGAAAGTGTTTTTCGCCAGTCTCTGCATGGGGTACTTCAAGAGGAAAGAAACCATAGAGATAGAACTTAGAACTACTTCATTTTGTCAAGTTTCAAGGAGCCTGCAAAAACTGTGTTTGATTTAGAGTTTCAAACACATCTATCTATATAGCAGAAAACAGAGTGAAACCTAAAAATTCAAAGTGTTACTGGAAACGAACGCTTGAACCTAGAAGAGTGAAAATTGGGCAGCCAAGTGGGCTTAGTGAACTGATCATTACCACCAAGTATCATCAAGATTTGGTGAAAAAATGTTTGCTGAGATTTAAGCAAACTAGTAGTTTTTTGTTAGCTTGGCAACCCCTTTCAAACGAAAGTGTTTTTCGCCAGTCTCTGCATGGCGTACTTCAAGAGCAAACAAACCATAGAGATAGAACTTAGAACTACTTCATTTGGTCAAGTTTCAAGGAGCTAGCAAAAACCGTGTTTGATTTAGAATTCCAAACACAGCTATCTATGTAGGAGAAAACAGAGTGAAACCTAAAAATTCAAACTGTTACTGGAAACGAATGCTTCAACCTAGAAGAATAAAAATTGGGCAGCCAAGTGGGATTAGTGAACTGATCATTACCACCAAGTATCATCAAGATTTGGTGAAAAAATGTTTGCTGAGATTTCAGCAAACTAGTAGTTTTTTGGAAGCTTGGCAACCCCTTTCAAACGAAAGTGTTTTTCGCCAGTCTCTGCATGGGGTACTTCAAGAGGAAACAATCCATAGAGATAGAACTTAGAACTACTTCATTTGGTCAAGTTTCAAGGAGCTAGCACAAACCGTGTTTGATTTAGAATTCCAAACACAGCTATCTATGTAGGAGAAAACAGAGTGAAACCTAAAAATTCAAACTGTTCCTGGGAACGAACGCTTGAACCTAGAAGAGTGAAAATTGGGCAGCCAAGTGGGCTTAGTGAACTGATCATTACCACCAAGTATCATCAAGATTTATTGAAACAATGTTTACTGAGATTTCAGCAAACTAGTAGTTTTTGGAAGCTTGGCGACCCCTTTGAAACGAAAGTGTTTTTCGCCAGTCTCTGCATGGGGTACTTCAAGAGGAAACAGACCATAGAGATAGAACTTAGAACTACTTCATTTGGTCAAGTTTCAAGGAGCTAGCACAAACCGTGTTTGATTTAGAATTCCACACACAGCTATCTATGTAGGAGAAAACAGAGTGAAACCTAAAAATTCAAACTGTTACTGGAAACGAATGCTTCAACCTAGAAGAATAAAAATTGGGCAGCCAAGTGGGCTTAGTGATTTGATCATTACCTCCAAGTATCATCAAGATTTGGTGAAAAAATGTTTGCTGAGATTTCAGCAAACTAGTAGTTTTTTGGAAGCTTGGCAACCCCTTTCAAAGGAAAGTGTTTTTCGCCACTCTCTGCATGGCGTACTTCAAGAGGAAACAAACCATAGAGATAGATCTTAGAACTACTTCATTTGGTCAAGTTTCAAGGAGCTAGCACAAACCGTGTTTGATTTAGAATTCCAAACACAGCTATCTATGTAGGAGAAAACAGAGTGAAACCTAAAAATTCAGACTGTTCTTGGAAACGAACGCTTGAACCCAGGAGAGTGAAAATTGGGCAGCCAAGTGGGCTTAGTGAACTGATCATTACCACCAAGTATCATCAAGATTTGGTGAAACAATGTTTGCTGAGATTTCAGCAAACTAGTAGTTTTTGGAAGCTTGGCAACCCCTATGAAACGAAAGTGTTTTTCGCCAGTCTCTGCATGGGGTACTTCAAGAGGAAACAAACCATAGAGATAGAACTTAGAACTACTTCATTTGGTCAAGTTTCAAGGAGCTAGCACAAACCGTGTTTGATTTAGAATTCCATACACAGCTATCTATGTAGGAGAAAACAGAGTGAAACCTAAAAATTCAAACTGTTACTGGAAACGAATGCTTCAACCTAGAAGAATAAAAATTGGGCAGCCAAGTGGGCTTAGTGAACTGATAATTACCACCAAGTATCATCAAGATTTGGTAAAAAAATGTTTGCTGAGATTTCAGCAAACTAGTATTTTTTTGGAAGCTTGGAAACCACTTTCAAAGGAAAGTGTTTCTCGCCAGTCTCTGCATGGGTACTTCAAGAGGAAACAAACCATAGAGATGGAAGTTTGAACTAATTCATTTGGTCAAGTTTCAAGGAGCTAGCACAAACCGTGTTTGATTTAGAATTCCAAACACAGCTATCTATGTAAAAGAAAACAGAGTGAAACCTAAAAATTCAGACTGTTACTGGAAACGAATGCTTCAAACTAGAAGAATAAAAACTGGGCAGCCAAGTGGGATTAGTGAACTGATCATTACCACCAAGTATCATCATCAAGATTTGGTGAAAAAATGTTTGCTGAGATTTCCAGCAAACTAGTAGTTTTTTGGAAAGCTTGGCAACCCCTTTCAAACGAAAGTGTTTTTCGCCAGTCTCTGCATGGGGTACTTCAAGAGGAAACAATCCATAGAGATAGAACATAGAACTACTTCATTTGGTCAAGTTTCAAGAGCTAGCACAAACCGTGTTTGATTTAGAATTCCAAAACACAGCTATCTATGTAGGAGAAAACAGAGTGAAACCTAAAAATTCAAACTGTTCCTGGGAACGAATGCTTGAACCTAGAAGAGTGAAATTAGGCAGCCAAGTGGGCTTAGTGAACTGATCATTACCACAAAGTATCATCAAGATTTGGTGAAAACAATGTTTGCTGAGATTTCAGCAACTAGTAGTTTTTGGAAGCTTGGCAACCCTTTGAAACGAAAGTGTTTTTCGCCAGTCTCTGCATGGGTACTTCAAGAAAAAACAAACCAAAGAGATAGAACTTAGAAGTACTTCATTTGGTCAAGTTCAAGGTGCTAGCACAAACCGTGTTTGATTTAGAATTCCAAACACAACTATCTATATAGGAGAAAACAGAGTGAAACCTAAAAATTCAAACTGTTACTGGAAACGAACGCTTGAACCTAGAAGAGTGAAAATTGGGCAGCCAAGTGGACTTAGTGAACTGATCATTACCACCAAGTATCATCAAGATTTGGTGAAAAAATGGTTGCTGAGATTTCAGCAAACTAGTAGTTTTTTGGAAGCTTGGCAACCCCTTTCAAACGAAAGTGTTTTTCGCCAGTCTCTGCATGGGTACTTCAAGAGGAAACAAACCATAGAGATAGAACTTAGAACTACTTCATTTTGTCAAGTTTCAAGGAGCCCTGCAAAAACCGTGTTTGATTTAGAGTTTCTAACACATCTATCTATATAGCAGAAAACAGAGTGAAACCTAAAAATTCAAAGTGTTACTGGAAACGAAGACTGGAAACTAGAAGAGTGAAAATCGGGCAGCCAAGGTGGGCTTAGTGAACTGATCAATACCACCAAGTATCATCAAGATTTGTTGAAAAAATGTTTGCTGAGATTTCAGAAAACTAGTAGTTTTTTGGAAGCTTGGCAACCCCTTTCAAACGAAAGTGTTTTTCGCCAGTCTCTGCATGGGGTACTTCAAGAGGAAACAAACCATAGAGATGGAACTTAGAACTACTTCATTTGGTCAAGTTCAAGGAGCTAGCAGAAAACCGTGTTTGATTTAGAATTCCAAACACAGCTATCTATGTAGGAGAAAACAGAGTGAAACATAAAAATTCAAACTGTTACTGGAAATGAATGCTTCAACCTAGAAGAATAAAATTGGGCAGCCAAGTGGGCTTAGTGAACTGATCATTACCACCAAGTATCATCAAGATTTGGTGAAACAATGTTTGCTGATATTTCAGCAAACTAGTACTTTTTGGAAGCTTGGCAACCCCTTTCAAACGAAAGTGTTTTTCGCCAGTCTCTGCATGGGGTTCTTCAAGAGGAAAAAATCCATAGAGACAGAACTTAGAACTACTTCATTTGTTCAAGTTTCAAGAGCTAGCACAAACCGTGTTTGATTTAGAATTCCAAACACAGCTATCTATGTAGGAGAAAACAGAGTGAAACCTAAAAATTCAAACTGTTACTGGAAACGAAGCTTCAACCTAGAAGCATAAAAATTGGGCAGCCAAGTGGGATTAGTGAACTGATCATTACCACCAAGTTATCATCAAGATTTGGTGAAAAAATGTTTGCTGAGATTTCAGCAAACTAGTAGTTTTTGGAACTTTGCAACCCCTTTCAAACGAAAGTGTTTTTCGCCAGTCTCTATATGGGGTACTTCAAGAGGAAAAAAATCCATAGAGACAGAACTAAGAACTACTTCATTTGTCAAGTTTAGGGAGCTAGCGCAAACCGTGTTTGATTTAGAATTCCAAACACAGCTATCTATGTAGGAGAAAACAGAGTGATACCTAAAAATTCAAACTGTTCCTGGGAACGAACGATAGAACCTAGAAGTGTGAAAATTGGGCAGCCAAGTGGGCTTAGTGAACTGATCATTACCACCAAGTATCATCAAGATTTGGTGAAAAAATGTTTGCTGAGATTTCAGCAAACTAGTAGGTTTTTGGAAGCTTGGCAACCCCTTTCAAACGAAAGTGCTTTTCACCAGTCTCTGCATGGGGTACTTCAAGAGGAAACAAACCATAGAGATGGAACTTAGAACTACTTCATTTGGTCAAGTTTCAAGGAGCTAGCACAAACCGTGTTTGATTTAGAATTCCAAACACAGCTATCTATGTAGGAGAAAACAGAGTGAAACCTAAAAATTCAAACTGTTACTGGAACGAATGCTTCAACCTAGAAGAATAAAAATTGGGCAGCCAAGTGGGCTTAGTGATCTGATCATTACCACCAAGTATCATCAAGATTTGGTGAAAAAATGTTTGCTGAGATTTCAGCAAACTAGTAGTTTTTTGGAAGCTTGGCAACCCCTTTCAAACGAAAGAGTTTTTCGCCAGTCTCTGCATGGGGTACTTCAAGAAAAAACAAACCATATAGATAGAACTTAGAAGTACTTCATTTGGTCAAGTTTCAAGGAGCTAACACAAACCGTGTTTGATTTAGAATTCCAAACACAGCTATCTATGTAGGAGAAAACAGAGTGTAAGCTAAAAATTCAAACTGTTACTGGAAACGAACGCTTGAACCTAGAAGAGTGAAAATTGGGTAGACAAGTGGGCTTAGTGAACTGATCATTACCACCAAGTATCATCAAGATTTGGTGAAAAAATGTTTGCTGAGATTTCAGCAAACTAGAGGTTTTTTGGAAGCTTGGCACCCCTTTCAAACGAAAGTGTTTTTCGCCAGTCTCTGCATGGGGTACTTCAAGAGGAAAGAAACATAGAGATAGAACTTAGAACTACTTCATTTTGTCAAGTTTCAAGGAGCCTGCAAAAACCGTGTTTGATTTAGAGTTTCAAACACATCTATCTATATAGCAGAAAACAGAGTGAAACCTAAAAATTCAAAGTGTTACTGGAAACGAACGCTTGAACCTAGAAGAGTGAAAATTGGGCAGCCAAGTGGGCTTAGTGAACTGATCATTACCACCAAGTATCATCAAGATTTGGTGAAAAAATGTTTGCTGAGATTTTAAGCAAACTAGTAGTTTTTTGTTAGCTTGGCAACCCCTTTCAAACGAAAGTGTTTTTCGCCAGTCTCTGCATGGCGTACTTCAAGAGGAAACAAACCATAGAGATAGAACTTAGAACTACTTCATTTGGTCAAGTTTCAAGGAGCTAGCAAAAACCGTGTTTGATTTAGAATTCCAAACACAGCTATCTATGTAGGAGAAAACAGAGTGAAACCTAAAAATTCAAACTGTTACTGGAAACGAATGCTTCAACCTAGAAGAATAAAAATTGGGCAGCCAAGTGGGATTAGTGAACTGATCATTACCACCAAGTATCATCAAGATTTGGTGAAAAAATGTTTGCTGAGATTTCAGCAAACTAGTAGTTTTTTGGAAGCTTGGCAACCCCTTTCAAACGAAAGTATTTTTCGCCAGTCTCTGCATGGGGTACTTCAAGAGGAAACAATCCATAGAGATAGAACTTAGAACTACTTCATTTGGTCAAGTTTCAAGGAGCTAGCACAAACCGTGTTTGATTTAGAATTCCAACACAGCTATCTATGTAGGAGAAAACAGAGTGAAACCTAAAAATTCAAACTGTTCCTGGGAACGAACGCTTGAACCTAGAAGAGTGAAAATTGGGCAGCCAAGTGGGCTTAATGAACTGATCATTACCACCAAGTATCATCAAGATTTGGTGAAACAATGTTTGCTGAGATTTCAGCAAACTAGTAGTTTTTGGAAGCTTGGCAACCCCTTTGAAACGAAAGTGTTTTTCGCCAGTCTCTGCATGGGGTACTTCAAGAGGAAACAGACCATAGAGATAGAACTTAGAACTACTTCATTTGGTCAAGTTTCAAGGAGCTAGCACAAACCGTGTTTGATTTAGAATTCCACACACAGCTATCTATGTAGGAGAAAACAGAGTGAAACCTAAAAATTCAAACTGTTACTGGAAACGAATGCTTCAACCTAGAAGAATAAAAATTGGGCAGCCAAGTGGGCTTAGTGATCTGATCATTACCTCCAAGTATCATCAAGATTTGGTGAAAAAATGTTTGCTGAGATTTCAGCAAACTAGTAGTTTTTTGGAAGCTTGGCAACCCCTTTCAAACGAAAGTGTTTTTCGCCACTCTCTGCATGGCGTACTTCAAGAGGAAACAAACCATAGAGATAGATCTTAGAACTACTTCATTTGGTCAAGTTTCAAGGAGCTAGCACAAACCGTGTTTGATTTAGAATTCCAAACACAGCTATCTATGTAGGACAAAACAGAGTGAAACCTAAAAATTCAGACTGTTCCTGGAAACGAACGCTTGAACACAGAAGAGTGAAAATTGGGCAGCCAAGTGGGCTTAGTGAACTGATCATTACCACCAAGTATCATCAAGATTTGGTGAAACAATGTTTGCTGAGATTTCAGCAAACTAGTAGTTTTTGGAAGCTTGGCAACCCCTATGAAACGAAAGTGTTTTTCGCCAGTCTCTGCATGGGGTACTTCAAGAGGAAACAAACCATAGAGATAGAACTTAGAAACTACTTCATTTGGTCAAGTTTCAAGGAGCTAGCACAAACCGTGTTTGAATTTAGAATTCCATACACAGCTATCTATGTAGGAGAAAACAGAGTGAAACCTAAAAATTCAAACTGTTACTGAAAACGAATGCTTCAACCTAGAAGAATAAAAATTGGGCAGCCAAGTGGGCTTAGTGAACTGATAATTACCACCAAGTATCATCAAGATTTGGTAAAAAAATGTTTGCTGAGATTTCAGCAAACTAGTATTTTTTTGGAATCTTGGAAACCACTTTCAAAGGAAAGTGTTTCTCGCCAGTCTCTGCATGGGTACTTCAAGAGGAAACAAACCATAGAGATGGAAGTTTGAACTAATTCATTTGGTCAAGTTTCAAGGAGCTAGCACAAACCGTGTTTGATTTAGAATTCCAAACACAGCTATCTATGTAGAAGAAAACAGAGTGAAACCTAAAAATTCAAACTGTTACTGGAAACGAACGCTTGAACCTAGAAGAGTGAAAATTGGGCAGCCAAGTGGGCTTAGTGAACTGATCAATACCACCAAGTATCATCAAGATTTGGTGAAAAAATGTTTGCTGAGATTTCAGCAAACTAGTAGTTTTTTGGAAGCTTGGCAACCCCTTTCAAACGAAAGTGTTTTTCGCCAGTCTCTGCATGGGGTTCTTCAAGAGGAAAAAATCCATAGAGATAGAACTTAGAACTACTTCATTTGGTCAAGTTTCAAGGAGCTAGCACAAACCGTGTTTGATTTAAAATTCCAAACACAGCTATCTATGTAGGAGAAAACAGAGTGAAACCTAAAAATTCAAACTGTTACTGGAAACGAATGCTTCAACCTAGAAGAATAAAAATTGGGCAGCCAAGTGGGATTAGTGAACTGATAATTACCACCAAGTATCATCAAGATTTGGTGAAAAAATGTTTGCTGAGATTTCAGCAAACTAGTAGTTTTTTGGAAGCTTGGCAACCCCTTTCAAACGAAAGTGTTTTTCGCCAGTCTCTGCATGGGGTACTTCAAGAGGAAACAAACCATAGAGATGGAAATTAGAACTAATTCATTTGGTCAAGTTTCAAGGAGCTAGCACAAACCGTGTTTGATTTAGAATTCCAAACACAGCTATCTATGTAGAAGAAAACAGAGTGAAACCTAAAAATTCAAACTGTTAATGGAAACGAACGCTTGAACCTAGAAGAGTGAAAATTGGGCAGCCAAGTGGGCTTAGTGAAATGATCAATACCACCAAGTATCATCAAGATTTGGTGAAAAAATGTTTGCTGAGATTTCAGCAAACTAGTAGTTTTTTGGAAGCTTGGCAACCCCTTTCAAACGAAAGTGTTTTTCGCCAGTCTCTGCATGGGGTTCTTCAAGAGGAAAAAATCCATAGAGATAGAACTTAGAACTACTTCATTTGGTCAAGTTTCAAGGAGCTAGCACAAACCGTGTTTGATTTAAAATTCCAAACACAGCTATCTATGTAGGAGAAAACAGAGTGAAACCTAAAAATTCAAACTGTTCCTGGGAACGAATGCTTGAACCTAGAAGAGTGAAAATTAGGCAGCCAAGTGGGCTTAGTGAACTGATCATTACCACAAAGTATCATCAAGATTTGGTGAAACAATGTTTGCTGAGATTTCAGCAAACTAGTAGTTTTTGGAAGCTTGGCAACCCCTTTGAAACGAAAGTGTTTTTCGCCAGTCTCTGCATGGGGTACTTCAAGAAAAAACAAACCAAAGAGATAGAACTTAGAAGTACTTCATTTGGTCAAGTTTCAAGGTGCTAGCACAAACCGTGTTTGATTTAGAATTCCAAACACAACTATCTATATAGGAGAAAACAGAGTGAAACCTAAAAATTCAAACTGTTACTGGAAACGAACGCTTGAACCTAGAAGAGTGAAAATTGGGCAGCCAAGTGGGCTTAGTGAACTGATCATTACCACCAAGTATCATCAAGATTTGGTGAAAAAATGTTTGCTGAGATTTCAGCAAACTAGTAGTTTTTTGGAAGCTTGGCAACCCCTTTCAAACGAAAGTGTTTTTCGCCAGTCTCTGCATGGGGTACTTCAAGAGGAAACAAACCATAGAGATAGAACTTAGAACTACTTCATTTTGTCAAGTTTCAAGGAGCCTGCAAAAACCGTGTTTGATTTAGAGTTTCTAACACATCTATCTATATAGCAGAAAACAGAGTGAAACCTAAAAATTCAAAGTGTTACTGGAAACAAATGCTTGAACCTAGAAGAGTGAAAATTGGGCAGCCAAGTGGGCTTAGTGAACTGATCATTACCACCAAGTATCATCAAGATTTGGTGAAAAAATGTTTGCTGAGATTTCAGCAAACTAGTAGTTTTTTGGAAGCTTGGCAACCCCTTTCAAACGAAAGTGTTTTTCGCCAGTCTCTGCATGGGGTACTTCAAGAGGAAACAAACCATAGAGATAGAACTTAGAACTACTTCATGTGGTCAAGTTTCAAGGAGCTAGCACAATCCGTGTTTGATTTAGAATTCCAAACACAGCTCTCTATGTAGGAGAAAACAGAGTGAAACCTAAAAATTCAAACTGTTACTGGAAACGAATGCTTCAACCTAGAAGAATAAAAATTGGGCAGCCAAGTGGGCTTAGTGAACTGATCATTACCACCAAGTATCATCAAGATTTGGTGAAAAAATATTTGCTGAGATTTCATCAAACTAGTAGTTTTTTGGAAGCTTTGCAACCCCTTTCAAACGAAAGTGTTTTTCGCCAGTCTCTGCATGGGGTACTTCAAGAGGAAACAAACCATAGAGATAGAACTTAGAACTATTTCATTTGGTCAAGTTTCAAGGAGCTAGCAAAAACCGTGTTTGATTTAGAGTTTCAAACACATCTATCTATATAGCAGAAAACAGAGTTAAACCTAAAAATTCAAACTGTTACTGGAAACGAATGCTTCAACCTAGAAGAATAAAAATTGGGCAGCCAAGTGGGCTTAGTGAACTGATCATTACCACCAAGTATCATCAAGATTTGGTGAAAAAATGTTTGCTGAGATTTCAGCAAACTAGTAGTTTTTTGGAAGCTTGGCAACCCCTTTCAAACGAAAGTGTTTTTCGCCAGTCTCTGCATGGGGTACTTCAAGAGGAAACAAACCATAGAGATGGAACTTAGAACTACTTCATTTGGTCAAGTTTCAAGGAGCTAGCAGAAACCGTGTTTGATTTAGAATTCCAAACACAGCTATCTATGTAGGAGAAAACAGAGTGAAACATAAAAATTCAAACTGTTACTGGAAACGAATGCTTCAACCTAGAAGAATAAAAATTGGGCAGCCAAGTGGGCTTAGTGAACTGATCATTACCACCAAGTATCATCAAGATTTGGTGAAACAATGTTTGCTGAGATTTCAGCAAACTAGTACTTTTTGGAAGCTTGGCAACCTCTTTCAAACGAAAGTGTTTTTCGCCAGTCTCTGCATGGGGTTCTTCAAGAGGAAAAAATCCATAGAGACAGAACTTAGAACTACTTCATTTGTTCAAGTTTCAAGGAGCTAGCACAAACCGTGTTTGATTTAGAATTCCAAACACAGCTATCTATGTAGGAGAAAACAGAGTGAAACCTAAAAATTCAAACTGTTACTGGAAACGAATGCTTCAACCTAGAAGCATAAAAATTGGGCAGCCAAGTGGGATTAGTGAACTGATCATTACCACCAAGTATCATCAAGATTTGGTGAAAAAATGTTTGCTGAGATTTCAGCAAACTAGTATTTTTTTGGAAGCTTGGCAACCCCTTTCAAACGAAAGTGTTTTTCGCCAGTTTCTGCATGGGGTACTTCAAGAGGAAACAAACCATAGAGATGGAACTTTGAACTAATTCATTTGGTCAAGTTTCAAGGAGCTAGCACAAACCGTGTTTGATTTAGAATTCCAAACACAGCTATCTATGTAAAAGAAAACAGAGTGAAACCTAAAAATTCAGACTGTTACTGGAAACGAATGCTTCAAACTAGAAGAATAAAAACTGGGCAGCCAAGTGGGACTAGTGAACTGATCATTACGACCAAGTATCATCAAGATTTGGTGAAAAAATGTTTGCTGAGATTTCAGCAAACTAGTAGTTTTTTGGAAGCTTTGCAACCCCTTTCAAACGAAAGTGTTTTTCGCCAGTCTCTATATGGGGTACTTCAAGAGGAAAAAAATCCATAGAGACAGAACTAAGAACTACTTCATTTGGTCAAGTTTTAGGGAGCTAGCGCAAACCGTGTTTGATTTAGAATTCCAAACACAGCTATCTATGTAGGAGAAAACAGAGTGATACCTAAAAATTCAAACTGTTCCTGGGAACGAACGATAGAACCTAGAAGTGTGAAAATTGGGCAGCCAAGTGGGCTTAGTGAACTGATCATTACCACCAAGTATCATCAAGATTTGGTGAAAAAATGTTTGCTGAGATTTCAGCAAACTAGTAGGTTTTTGGAAGCTTGGCAACCCCTTTCAAACGAAAGTGCTTTTCACCAGTCTCTGCATGGGGTACTTCAAGAGGAAACAAACCATAGAGATGGAACTTAGAACTACTTCATTTGGTCAAGTTTCAAGGAGCTAGCACAAACCGTGTTTGATTTAGAATTCCAAACCCAGCTATCTATGTAGGAGAAAACAGAGTGAAACCTAAAAATTCAAACTGTTACTGGAACGAATGCTTCAACCTAGAAGAATAAAAATTGGGCAGCCAAGTGGGCTTAGTGATCTGATCATTACCACCAAGTATCATCAAGATTTGGTGAAAAAATGTTTGCTGAGATTTCAGCAAACTAGTAGTTTTTTGGAAGCTTGGCAACCCCTTTCAAACGAAAGAGTTTTTCGCCAGTCTCTGCATGGGGTACTTCAAGAAAAAACAAACCATATAGATAGAACTTAGAAGTACTTCATTTGGTCAAGTTTCAAGGAGCTAACACAAACCGTGTTTGATTTAGAATTCCAAACACAGCTATCTATGTAGGAGAAAACAGAGTGAAACCTAAAAATTCAAACTGTTACTGGAAACGAATGCTTCAACCTAGAAGCATAAAAATTGGGCAGCCAAGTGGGATTAGTGAACTGATCATTACCACCAAGTATCATCAAGATTTGGTGAAACAATGTTTGCTGAGATTTCAGCAAACTAGTATTTTTTTGGAAGCTTGGCAACCCCTTTCAAACGAAAGTGTTTTTCGCCAGTTTCTGCATGGGGTACTTCAAGAGGAAACAAACCATAGAGATGGAACTTTGAACTAATTCATTTGGTCAAGTTTCAAGGAGCTAGCACAAACCGTGTTTGATTTAGAATTCCAAACACAGCTATCTATGTAAAAGAAAACAGAGTGAAACCTAAAAATTCAGACTGTTACTGGAAACGAATGCTTCAAACTAGAAGAATAAAAACTGGGCAGCCAAGTGGGATTAGTGAACTGATCATTACCACCAAGTATCATCAAGATTTGGTGAAAAAATGTTTGCTGAGATTTCAGCAAACTAGTAGTTTTTTGGAAGCTTTGCAACCCCTTTCAAACGAAAGTGTTTTTCGCCAGTCCCTATATGGGGTACTTCAAGAGGAAAAAAATCCATAGAGACAGATCTAAGAACTACTTCATTTGGTCAAGTTTTAGGGAGCTAGCGCAAACCGTGTTTGATTTAGAATTCCAAACACAGCTATCTATGTAGGAGAAAACAGAGTGATACCTAAAAATTCAAACTGTTCCTGGGAACGAACGATAGAACCTAGAAGTGTGAAAATTGGGCAGCCAAGTGGGCTTAGTGAACTGATCATTACCACCAAGTAACATCAAGATTTGGTGAAAAAATGTTTGCTGAGATTTCAGCAAACTAGTAGGTTTTTGGAAGCTTGGCAACCCCTTTCAAACGAAAGTGCTTTTCACCAGTCTCTGCATGGGGTACTTCAAGAGGAAACAAACCATAGAGATGGAACTTAGAACTACTTCATTTGGTCAAGTTTCAAGGAGCTAGCACAAACCGTGTTTGATTTAGAATTCCAAACACAGCTATCTATGTAGGAGAAAACAGAGTGAAACCTAAAAATTCAAACTGTTACTGGAACGAATGCTTCAACCTAGAAGAATAAAAATTGGGCAGCCAAGTGGGCTTAGTGATCTGATCATTACCACCAAGTATCATCAAGATTTGGTGAAAAAATGTTTGCTGAGATTTCAGCAAACTAGTAGTTTTTTGGAAGCTTGGCAACCCCTTTCAAACGAAAGAGTTTTTCGCCAGTCTCTGCATGGGGTACTTCAAGAAAAAACAAACCATATAGATAGAACTTAGAAGTACTTCATTTGGTCAAGTTTCAAGGAGCTAACACAAACCGTGTTTGATTTAGAATTCCAAACACAGCTATCTATGTAGGAGAAAACAGAGTGTAAGCTAAAAATTCAAACTGTTACTGGAAACGAACGCTTGAACCTAGAAGAGTGAAAATTGGGTAGACAAGTGGGCTTAGTGAACTGATCATTACCACCAAGTATCATCAAGATTTGGTGATAAAATGTTTGCTGAGATTTCAGCAAACTAGAGTTTTTTGGAAGCTTGGCAACCCCTTTCAAACGAAAGTGTTTTTCGCCAGTCTCTGCATGGGGTACTTCAAGAGGAAAGAAACCATAGAGATAGAACTTAGAACTACTTCATTTTGTCAAGTTTCAAGGAGCCTGCAAAAACTGTGTTTGATTTAGAGTTTCAAACACATCTATCTATATAGCAGAAAACAGAGTGAAACCTAAAAATTCAAAGTGTTACTGGAAACGAATGCTTGAACCTAGAAGAGTGAAAATTGGGCAGCCAAGTGGGCTTAGTGAACTGATCATTACCACCAAGTATCATCAAGATTTGGTGAAAAAATGTTTGCTGAGATTTAAGCAAACTAGTAGTTTTTTGTTAGCTTGGCAACCCCTTTCAAACGAAAGTGTTTTTCGCCAGTCTCTGCATGGGGTACTTCAAGAGGAAACAAACCATAGAGATAGAACTTAGAACTACTTCATTTGGTCAAGTTTCAAGGAGCTAGCAAAAACCGTGTTTGATTTAGAATTCCAAACACAGCTATCTATGTAGGAGAAAACAGAGTGAAACCTAAAAATTCAAACTGTTACTGGAAACGAATGCTTCAACCTAGAAGAATAAAAATTGGGCAGCCAAGTGGGATTAGTGAACTGATCATTACCACCAAGTATCATCAAGATTTGGTGAAAAAATGTTTGCTGAGATTTCAGCAAACTAGTAGTTTTTTGGAAGCTTGGCAACCCCTTTCAAACGAAAGTGTTTTTCGCCAGTCTCTGCATGGGGTACTTCAAGAGGAAACAATCCATAGAGATAGAACTTAGAACTACTTCATTTGGTCAAGTTTCAAGGAGCTAGCACAAACCGTGTTTGATTTAGAATTCCAAACACAGCTATCTATGTAGGAGAAAACAGAGTGAAACCTAAAAATTCAAACTGTTCCTGGGAACGAACGCTTGAACCTAGAAGAGTGAAAATTGGGCAGCCAAGTGGGCTTAGTGAACTGATCATTACCACCAAGTATCATCAAGATTTGGTGAAACAATGTTTGCTGAGATTTCAGCAAACTAGTAGTTTTTTGGAAGCTTGGCAACCCCTTTCAAACGAAAGTGTTTTTCGCCACTCTCTGCATGGCGTACTTCAAGAGGAAACAAACCATAGAGATAGATCTTAGAACTACTTCATTTGGTCAAGTTTCAAGGAGCTAGCACAAACCGTGTTTGATTTAGAATTCCAAACACAGCTATCTATGTAGGACAAAACAGAGTGAAACCTAAAAATTCAGACTGTTCCTGGAAACGAACGCTTGAACAAAGAAGAGTGAAAATTGGGCAGCCAAGTGGGCTTAGTGAACTGATCATTACCACCAAGTATCATCAAGATTTGGTGAAACAATGTTTGCTGAGATTTCAGCAAACTAGTAGTTTTTGGAAGCTTGGCAACCCCTATGAAACGAAAGTGTTTTTCGCCAGTCTCTGCATGGGGTACTTCAAGAGGAAACAAACCATAGAGATAGAACTTAGAACTACTTCATTTGGTCAAGTTTCAAGGAGCTAGCACAAACCGTGTTTGATTTAGAATTCCATACACAGCTATCTATGTAGGAGAAAACAGAGTGAAACCTAAAAATTCAAACTGTTACTGAAAACGAATGCTTCAACCTAGAAGAATAAAAATTGGGCAGCCAAGTGGGCTTAGTGAACTGATAATTACCACCAAGTATCATCAAGATTTGGTAAAAAAATGTTTGCTGAGATTTCAGCAAACTAGTATTTTTTTGGAAGCTTGGAAACCACTTTCAAAGGAAAGTGTTTCTCGCCAGTCTCTGCATGGGTACTTCAAGAGGAAACAAACCATAGAGATGGAAGTTTGAACTAATTCATTTGGTCAAGTTTCAAGGAGCTAGCACAAACCGTGTTTGATTTAGAATTCCAAACACAGCTATCTATGTAAAAGAAAACAGAGTGAAACCTAAAAATTCAGACTGTTACTGGAAACGAATGCTTCAAACTAGAAGAATAAAAACTGGGCAGCCAAGTGGGATTAGTGAACTGATCATTACCACCAAGTATCATCAAGATTTGGTGAAAAAATGTTTGCTGAGATTTCAGCAAACTAGTAGTTTTTTGGAAGCTTGGCAACCCCTTTCAAAGGAAAGTGTTTTTCGCCACTCTCTGCATGGCGTACTTCAAGAGGAAACAAACCATAGAGATAGATCTTAGAACTACTTCATTTGGTCAAGTTTCAAGGAGCTAGCACAAACCGTGTTTGATTTAGAATTCCAAACACAGCTATCTATGTAGGACAAAACAGAGTGAAACCTAAAAATTCAGACTGTTCCTGGAAACGAACGCTTGAACACAGAAGAGTGAAAATTGGGCAGCCAAGTGGGCTTAGTGAACTGATCATTACCACCAAGTATCATCAAGATTTGGTGAAACAATGTTTGCTGAGATTTCAGCAAACTAGTAGTTTTTGGAAGCTTGGCAACCCCTATGAAACGAAAGTGTTTTTCGCCAGTCTCTGCATGGGGTACTTCAAGAGGAAACAAACCATAGAGATAGAACTTAGAACTACTTCATTTGGTCAAGTTTCAAGGAGCTAGCACAAACCGTGTTTGATTTAGAATTCAATACACAGCTATCTATGTAGGAGAAAACAGAGTGAAACCTAAAAATTCAAACTGTTACTGAAAACGAATGCTTCAACCTAGAAGAATAAAAATTGGGCAGCCAAGTGGGCTTAGTGAACTGATCATTACCACCAAGTATCATCAAGATTTGGTAAAAAAATGTTTGCTGAGATTTCAGCAAACTAGTATTTTTTTGGAAGCTTGGAAACCACTTTCAAAGGAAAGTGTTTCTCGCCAGTCTCTGCATGGGTACTTCAAGAGGAAACAAACCATAGAGATGGAAGTTTGAACTAATTCATTTGGTCAAGTTTCAAGGAGCTAGCACAAACCGTGTTTGATTTAGAATTCCAAACACAGCTATCTATGTAAAAGAAAACAGAGTGAAACCTAAAAATTCAGACTGTTACTGGAAACGAATGCTTCAAACTAGAAGAATAAAAACTGGGCAGCCAAGTGGGATTAGTGAACTGATCATTACCACCAAGTATCATCAAGATTTGGTGAAAAAATGTTTGCTGAGATTTCAGCAAACTAGTAGTTTTTTGGAAGCTTGGCAACCCCTTTCAAAAGAAAGTGTTTTTCGCCAGTCTCTGCATGGGGTACTTCAAGAGGAAACAATCCATAGAGATAGAACATAGAACTACTTCATTTGGTCAAGTTTCAAGGAGCTAGCACAAACCGTGTTTGATTTAGAATTCCAAACACAGCTATCTATGTAGGAGAAAACAGAGTGAAACCTAAAAATTCAAACTGTTCCTGGGAACGAATGCTTGAACCTAGAAGAGTGAAAATTAGGCAGCCAAGTGGGCTTAGTGAACTGATCATTACCACAAAGTATCATCAAGATTTGGTGAAACAATGTTTGCTGAGATTTCAGCAAACTAGTAGTTTTTGGAAGCTTGGCAACCCCTTTCAAACGAAAGTGTTTTTCGCCAGTCTCTGCATGGCGTACTTCAAGAGGAAACAAACCATAGAGATAGAACTTAGAACTACTTCATTTGGTCAAGTTTCAAGGAGCTAGCACAAACCGTGTTTGATTTAGAATTCCATACACAGCTATCTATGTAGGAGAAAACAGAGTGAAACCTAAAAATTCAAACTGTTACTGAAAACGAATGCTTCAACCTAGAAGAATAAAAATTGGGCAGCCAAGTGGGCTTAGTGAACTGATAATTACCACCAAGTATCATCAAGATTTGGTAAAAAAATGTTTGCTGAGATTTCAGCAAACTAGTATTTTTTTGGAAGCTTGGAAACCACTTTCAAAGGAAAGTGTTTCTCGCCAGTCTCTGCATGGGTACTTCAAGAGGAAACAAACCATAGAGATGGAAGTTTGAACTAATTCATTTGGTCAAGTTTCAAGGAGCTAGCACAAACCGTGTTTGATTTAGAATTCCAAACACAGCTATCTATGTAAAAGAAAACAGAGTGAAACCTAAAAATTCAGACTGTTACTGGAAACGAATGCTTCAAACTAGAAGAATAAAAACTGTGCAGCCAAGTGGGATTAGTGAACTGATCATTACCACCAAGTATCATCAAGATTTGGTGAAAAAATGTTTGCTAGATTTCAGCAAACTAGTAGTTTTTTGGAAGCTTGGCAACCCCTTTCAAACGAAAGTGTTTTTCGCCAGTCTCTGCATGGGGTACTTCAAGAGGAAACAATCCATAGAGATAGAACATAGAACTACTTCATTTGGTCAAGTTTCAAGGAGCTAGCACAAACCGTGTTTGATTTAGAATTCCAAACACAGCTATCTATGTAGGAGAAAACAGAGTGAAACCTAAAAATTCAATCTGTTCCTGGGAACGAATTCTTGAACCTAGAAGAGTGAAAATTGGGCAGCCAAGTGGGCTTAGTGAACTGATCATTACCACAAAGTATCATCAAGATTTGGTGAAACAATGTTTGCTGAGATTTCAGCAAACTAGTAGTTTTTGGAAGCTTGGCAACCCCTTTGAAACGAAAGTATTTTTCGCCAGTCTCTGCATGGGGTACTTCAAGAGGAAACAAACCATAGAGATAGAACTTAGAACTACTTCATTTGGTCAAGTTTCAAGGAGCTAGCACAAACCGTGTTTGATTTAGAATTCCACACACAGCAATCTATGTAGGAGAAAACAGAGTGAAACCTAAAAATTCATACTGTTACTGGAAACGAATGCTTCAACCTAGAAGAATAAAAATTGGGCAGCCAAGTGGGCTTAGTGATCTGATCATTACCACCAAGTATCATCAAGATTTGGTGAAAAAATATTTGCTGAGATTTCAGCAAACTAGTATTTTTTTGGAAGCTTGGCAACCCCTTTCAAACGAAAGTGTTTTTCGCCAGTCTCTGCATGGCGTACTTCAAGAGGAAACAAACCATAGAGATAGATCTTAGAACTACTTCATTTGGTCAAGTTTCAAGGAGCTAGCACAAACCGTGTTTGATTTAGAATTCCAAACACAGCTATCTATGTAGGAGAAAACAGAGTGAAACCTAAAAATTCAGACTGTTCCTGGAAACGAACGCTTGAACCCAGAAGAGTGAAAATTGGGCAGCCAAGTGGGCTTAGTGAACTGATAATTACCACCAAGTATCATCAAGATTTGGTAAAAAAATGTTTGCTGAGATTTCATCAAACTAGTATTTTTTTGGAAGCTTGGAAACCACTTTCAAAGGAAAGTGTTTCTCGCCAGTCTCTGCATGGGGTACTTCAAGAGGAAACAAACCATAGAGATGGAACTTTGAACTAATTCATTTGGTCAAGTTTCAAGGAGCTAGCACAAACCGTGTTTGATTTAGAATTCCAAACACAGCTATCTATGTAAAAGAAAACAGAGTGAAACCTTAAAATTCAGACTGTTACTGGAAACGAATGCTTCAAACTAGAAGAATTAAAACTGGGCAGTCAAGTGGGATTAGTGAACTGATCATTACCACCAAGTATCATCAAGATTTGGTGAAAAAATGTTTGCTGAGATTTCAGCAAACTAGTAGTTTTTTGGAAGCTTGGCAACCCCTTTCAAACGAAAGTGTATTTTGCCAGTCTCTGCATGGGGTACTTCAAGAGGAAAAAAACCATAGAGATGGAAATTAGAACTAATTCATTTGGTCAAGTTTCAAGGAGCTAGCACAAACCGTGTTTGATTTAGAATTCCAAACACAGCTATCTATGTAGAAGAAAACAGAGTGAAACCTAAAAATTCAAACTGTTACTGGAAACGAACGCTTGAACCTAGAAGGGTGAAAATTGGGCAGCCAAGTGGGCTTAGTGAACTGATCAATACCACCAAGTATCATCAAGATTTGGTGAAAAAATGTTTGCTGAGATTTCAGCAAACTAGTAGTTTTTTGGAAGCTTGGCAACCCCTTTCAAACGAAAGTGTTTTTCGCCAATCTCTGCATGGCGTACTTCAAGAGGAAAAAAACCATAGAGATAGATCTTAGAACTACTTCATTTGGTCAAGTTTCAAGGAGCTAGCACAAACCGTGTTTGATTTAGAATTCCAAACACAGCTATCTATGTAAAAGAAAACAGAGTGAAACCTAAAAATTCAGACTGTTACTGGAAACCAATGCTTCAAACTAGAAGAATAAAAACTGGGCAGCCAAGTGGGATTAGTGAACTGATCATTACCACCAAGTATCATCAAGATTTGGTGAAAAAAAGGTTGCTGAGATTTCAGCAAACTAGTATTTTTTTGGAAGCTTGGCAACCCCTTTCAAACGAAAGTGTTTTTCGCCAGTTTCTGCATGGGGTACTTCAAGAGGAAACAAACCATAGAGATGGAACTTTGAACTAATTCATTTGGTCAAGTTTCAAGGAGCTAGCACAAACCGTGTTTGATTTAGAATTCCAAACACAGCCATCTATGTAAAAGAAAACAGAGTGAAACCTAAAAATTCAGACTGTTACTGGAAACCAATGCT
Source organism: Callospermophilus lateralis (assembly GCF_048772815.1). Lineage (NCBI taxonomy): Eukaryota > Metazoa > Chordata > Mammalia > Rodentia > Sciuridae > Callospermophilus > Callospermophilus lateralis. The sequence goes on along the minus strand of NW_027514849.1, from coordinate 50,523 downwards.
TCAAAATAGAAGAATAAAAACTGGGCAGCCAAGTGGGATTAGTGAACTGATCATTACCACCAAGTATCATCAAGATTTGGTGAAAAAATGTTTGCTGAGATTTCAGCAAACTAGTAGTTTTTTGGAAGCTTGGCAACCCCTTTCAAACGAAAGTGTTTTTCGCCAGTCTCTGCATGGGGTACTTCAAGAGGAAAAAATCCATAGAGACAGAACTTAGAACTACTTCATTTGGTCAAGTTTCAGGGAGCTAGCACAAACCGTGTTTGATTTAGAATTCCAAACACAGCTATCTATGTAGGAGAAAACAGAGTGAAACCTAAAAATTCAAACTGTTCCTGGGAACGAACGGTAGAACCTAGAAGAGTGAAAATTGGGCAGCCAAGTGGGCTTAGTGAACTGATCATTACCACCAAGTATCATCAAGATTTGGTGAAAAAATGTTTGCTGAGATTTCAGCAAACTAGTAGTTTTTTGGAAGCTTGGCAACCCCTTTCAAACGAAAGTGTTTTTCGCCAGTCTCTGCATGGGGTACTTCAAGAGGAAACAAACCATAGAGATGGAACATAGAACTACTTCATTTGGTCAAGTTTCAAGGAGCTAGCACAAACCGTGTTTGATTTAGAATTCCAAACACAGCTATCTATGTAGGAGAAAACAGAGTGAAACCTAAAAATTCAAACAGTTACTGGAACGAATGCTTCAACCTAGAAGAATAAAAATTGGGCAGCCAAGTGGGCTTAGTGATCTGATCATTACCACCAAGTATCATCAAGATTTGGTGAAAAAATGTTTGCTGAGATTTCAGCAAACTAGTAGTTTTTTGGAAGCTTGGCAACCCCTTTTAAAACGAAAGAGTTTTTCGCCAGTCTCTGCATGGGGTACTTCAAGAAAAAACAAACCAAAGAGATAGAACTTAGAAGTACTTCATTTGGTCAAGTTTCAAGGTGCTAGCACAAACCGTGTTTGATTTAGAATTCCAAACACAACTATCTATGTAGGAGAAAACAGAGTGAAACCTAAAAATTCAAACTGTTACTGGAAACGAACGCTTGAACCTAGGAGAGTGAAAATTGGGCAGCCAAGTGGGCTTAGTGAACTGATCATTACCACCAAGTATCATCAAGATTTGGTGAAAAAATGTTTGCTGAGATTTCAGCAAACTAGTAGTTTTTTGGAAGCTTGGCAACCCCTTTCAAACGAAAGTGTTTTTCGCCAGTCTCTGCATGGGGTACTTCAAGAGGAAACAAACCATAGAGATAGAACTTAGAACTACTTCATTTGGTCAACTTTCAAGGAGCTAGCACAATCCGTGTTTGATTTAGAATTCCAAACACAGCTCTCTATGTAGGAGAAAACAGAGTGAAACCTAAAAATTCATACTGTTACTGGAAACGAATGCTTCAACCTAGAAGAATAAAAATTGGGCAGCCAAGTGGGCTTAGTGAACTGATCATTACCACCAAGTATCATCAAGATTTGGTGAAAAAATATTTGCTGAGATTTCATCAAACTAGTAGTTTTTTGGAAGCTTTGCAACCCCTTTCAAACGAAAGTGTTTTTCGCCAGTCTCTGCATGGGGTACTTCAAGAGGAAACAAACCATAGAGATAGAACTTAGAACTATTTCATTTGGTCAAGTTTCAAGGAGCTAGCAAAAACCGTGTTTGATTTAGAGTTTCAAACACATCTATCTATATAGCAGAAAACAGAGTTAAACCTAAAATTTCAAAGTGTTACTGGAAACGAAGACTGGAACCTAGAAGAGTGAAAATCGGGCAGCCAAGTGGGCTTAGTGAACTGATCAATACCACCAAGTATCATCAAGATTTGTTGAAAAAATGTTTGCTGAGATTTCAGAAAACTAGTAGTTTTTTGGAAGCTTGGCAACCCCTTTCAAACGAAAGTGTTTTTCGCCAGTCTCTGCATGGGGTACTTCAAGAGGAAACAAACCATAGAGATGGAACTTAGAACTACTTCATTTGGTCAAGTTTCAAGGAGCTAGCAGAAACCGTGTTTGATTTAGAATTCCAAACACAGCTATCTATGTAAAAGAAAACAGAGTGAAACCTAAAAATTCAGACTGTTACTGGAAACGAATGCTTCAACCTAGAAGAATAAAAACTGGGCAGCCAAGTGGGATTAGTGAACTGATCATTACCACCAAGTATCATCAAGATTTGGTGAAAAAATGTTTGCTGAGATTTCAGCAAACTAGTAGTTTTTTGGAAGCTTGGCAACCCCTTTCAAACGAAAGTGTTTTTCGCCAGTCTCTATATGGGGTACTTCAAGAGGAAAAAATCCATAGAGACAGAACTTAGAACTACTTCATTTGGTCAAGTTTCAGGGAGCTAGCGCAAACCGTGTTTGATTTAGAATTCCAAACACAGCTATCTATGTAGGAGAAAACAGAGTGAAACCTAAAAATTCAAACTGTTCCTGGGAACGAACGTTAGAACCTAGAAGTGTGAAAATTGGGCAGCCAAGTGGGCTTAGTGAACTGATCATTACCACCAAGTATCATCAAGATTTGGTGAAAAAATGTTTGCTGAGATTTCAGCAAACTAGTAGGTTTTTGGAAGCTTGGCAACCCCTTTCAAACGAAAGTGCTTTTCACCAGTCTCTGCATGGGGTACTTCAAGAGGAAACAAACCATAGAGATGGAACTTAGAACTACTTCATTTGGTCAAGTTTCATGGAGCTAGCACAAACCGTGTTTGATTTAGAATTCCAAACACAGCTATCTATGTAGGAGAAAACAGAGTGAAACCTAAAAATTCAAACTGTTACTGGAACGAATGCTTCAACCTAGAAGAATAAAAATTGGGCAGCCAAGTGGGCTTAGTGATCTGATCATTACCACCAAGTATCATCAAGATTTGGTGAAAAAATGTTTGCTGAGATTTCAGCAAACTAGTAGTTTTTTGGAAGCTTGGCAACCCCTTTCAAACGAAAGAGTTTTTCGCCAGTCTCTGCATGGGGTACTTCAAGAAAAAACAAACCATAGAGATAGAACTTAGAAGTACTTCATTTGGTCAAGTTTCAAGGAGCTAACACAAACCGTGTTTGATTTAGAATTCCAAACACAGCTATCTATGTAGGAGAAAACAGAGTGTAAGCTAAAAATTCAAACTGTTACTGGAAACGAACGCTTGAACATAGAAGAGTGAAAATTGGGTAGACAAGTGGGCTTAGTGAACTGATCATTACCACCAAGTATCATCAAGATTTGGTGAAAAAATGTTTGCTGAGATTTCAGCAAACTAGAGGTTTTTGGAAGCTTGGCAACCCCTTTCAAACGAAAGTGTTTTTCGCCAGTCTCTGCATGGGGTACTTCAAGAGGAAAGAAACCATAGAGATAGAACTTAGAACTACTTCATTTTGTCAAGTTTCAAGGAGTCTGCAAAAACTGTGTTTGATTTAGAGTTTCAAACACATCTATCTATATAGCAGAAAACAGAGTGAAACCTAAAAATTCAAAGTGTTACTGGAAACGAACGCTTGAACCTAGAAGAGTGAAAATTGGGCAGCCAAGTGGGCTTAGTGAACTGATCATTACCACCAAGTATCATCAAGATTTGGTGAAAAAATGTTTGCTGAGATTTAAGCAAACTAGTAGTTTTTTGTTAGCTTGGCAACCCCTTTCAAACGAAAGTTTTTTTCGCCAGTCTCTGCATGGCGTACTTCAAGAGCAAACAAACCATAGAGATAGAACTTAGAACTACTTCATTTGGTCATGTTTCAAGGAGCTAGCAAAAACCGTGTTTGATTTAGAATTCCAAACAAGGCTATCTATGTAGGAGAAAACAGAGTGAAACCTAAAAATTCAAACTGTTACTGGAAACGAATGCTTCAACCTAGAAGAATAAAAATTGGGCAGCCAAGTGGGATTAGTGAACTGATCATTACCACCAAGTATCATCAAGATTTGGTGAAAAAATGTTTGCTGAGATTTCAGCAAACTAGTAGTTTTTTGGAAGCTTGGCAACCCCTTTCAAACGAAAGTGTTTTTCGCCAGTCTCTGCATGGGGTACTTCAAGAGGAAACAGACCATAGAGATAGAACTTAGAACTACTTCATTTGGTCAAGTTTCAAGGAGCTAGCACAAACCGTGTTTGATTTAGAATTCCACACACAGCTATCTATGTAGGAGAAAACAGAGTGAAACCTAAAAATTCAAACTGTTACTGGAAACGAATGCTTCAACCTAGAAGAATAAAAATTGGGCAGCCAAGTGGGCTTAGTGATTTGATCATTACCTCCAAGTATCATCAAGATTTGGTGAAAAAATGTTTGCTGAGATTTCAGCAAACTAGTAGTTTTTTGGAAGCTTGGCAACCCCTTTCAAAGGAAAGTGTTTTTCACCACTCTCTGCATGGCGTACTTCAAGAGGAAACAAACCATAGAGATAGATCTTAGAACTACTTCATTTGGTCAAGTTTCAAGGAGCTAGCACAAACCGTGTTTGATTTAGAATTCCAAACACAGCTATCTATGTAGGAGAAAACAGAGTGAAACCTAAAAATTCAGACTGTTCTTGGAAACGAACGCTTGAACCCAGGAGAGTGAAAATTGGGCAGCCAAGTGGGCTTAGTGAACTGATCATTACCACCAAGTATCATCAAGATTTGGTGAAACAATGTTTGCTGAGATTTCAGCAAACTAGTAGTTTTTGGAAGCTTGGCAACCCCTATGAAACGAAAGTGTTTTTCGCCAGTCTCTGCATGGGGTACTTCAAGAGGAAACAAACCATAGAGATAGAACTTAGAACTACTTCATTTGGTCAAGTTTCAAGGAGCTAGCACAAACCGTGTTTGATTTAGAATTCCATACACAGCTATCTATGTAGGAGAAAACAGAGTGAAACCTAAAAATTCAAAACTGTTACTGGAAACGAATGCTTCAACCTAGAAGAATAAAAATTGGGCAGCCAAGTGGGCTTAGTGAACTGATAATTACCACCAAGTATCATCAAGATTTGGTAAAAAAATGTTTGCTGAGATTTCAGCAAACTAGTATTTTTTGGAAGCTTGGAAACCACTTTCAAAGGAAAGTGTTTCTCGCCAGTCTCTGCATGGGTACTTCAAGAGGAAACAAACCATAGAGATGGAAGTTTGAACTAATTCATTTGGTCAAGTTTCAAGGAGCTAGCACAAACCGTGTTTGATTTAGAATTCCAAACACAGCTATCTATGTAAAAGAAAACAGAGTGAAACCTAAAAATTCAGACTGTTACTGGAAACGAATGCTTCAAACTAGAAGAATAAAAACTGGGCAGCCAAGTGGGATTAGTGAACTGATCATTACCACCAAGTATCATCAAGATTTGGTGAAAAAATGTTTGCTGAGATTTCAGCAAACTAGTAGTTTTTTGGAAGCTTGGCAACCCCTTTCAAACGAAAGTGTTTTTCGCCAGTCTCTGCATGGGGTACTTCAAGAGGAAACAATCCATAGAGATAGAACATAGAACTACTTCATTTGGTCAAGTTTCAAGGAGCTAGCACAAACCGTGTTTGATTTAGAATTCCAAACACAGCTATCTATGTAGGAGAAAACAGAGTGAAACCTAAAAATTCAAACTGTTCCTGGGAACGAATGCTTGAACCTAGAAGAGTGAAAATTAGGCAGCCAAGTGGGCTTAGTGAACTGATCATTACCACAAAGTATCATCAAGATTTGGTGAAACAATGTTTGCTGAGATTTCAGCAAACTAGTAGTTTTTGGAAGCTTGGCAACCCCTTTGAAACGAAAGTGTTTTTCGCCAGTCTCTGCATGGGGTACTTCAAGAAAAAACAAACCAAAGAGATAGAACTTAGAAGTACTTCATTTGGTCAAGTTTCAAGGTGCTAGCACAAACCGTGTTTGATTTAGAATTCCAAACACAACTATCTATATAGGAGAAAACAGAGTGAAACCTAAAAATTCAAACTGTTACTGGAAACGAACGCTTGAACCTAGAAGATTGAAAATTGGGCAGCCAAGTGGACTTAGTGAACTGATCATTACCACCAAGTATCATCAAGATTTGGTGAAAAAATGTTTGCTGAGATTTCAGCAAACTAGTAGTTTTTTGGAAGCTTGGCAACCCCTTTCAAACGAAAGTGTTTTTCGCCAGTCTCTGCATGGGGTACTTCAAGAGGAAACAAACCATAGAGATAGAACTTAGAACTACTTCATTTTGTCAAGTTTCAAGGAGCCTGCAAAAACCGTGTTTGATTTAGAGTTTCTAACACATCTATCTATATAGCAGAAAACAGAGTGAAACCTAAAAATTCAAAGTGTTACTGGAAACGAAGACTGGAAACTAGAAGAGTGAAAATCGGGCAGCCAAGTGGGCTTAGTGAACTGATCAATACCACCAAGTATCATCAAGATTTGTTGAAAAAATGTTTGCTGAGATTTCAGAAAACTAGTAGTTTTTTGGAAGCTTGGCAACCCCTTTCAAACGAAAGTGTTTTTCGCCAGTCTCTGCATGGGGTACTTCAAGAGGAAACAAACCATAGAGATGGAACTTAGAACTACTTCATTTGGTCAAGTTTCAAGGAGCTAGCACAAACCGTGTTTGATTTAGAATTCCACACACAGCTATCTATGTAGGAGAAAACAGAGTGAAACCTAAAAATTCAAACTGTTACTGGAAACGAATGCTTCAACCTAGAAGAATAAAAATTGGGCAGCCAAGTGGGCTTAGTGATCTGATCATTACCTCCAAGTATCATCAAGATTTGGTGAAAAAATGTTTGCTGAGATTTCAGCAAACTAGTAGTTTTTTGGAAGCTTGGCAACCCCTTTCAAAGGAAAGTGTTTTTCGCCACTCTCTGCATGGCGTACTTCAAGAGGAAACAAACCATAGAGATAGATCTTAGAACTACTTCATTTGGTCAAGTTTCAAGGAGCTAGCACAAACCGTGTTTGATTTAGAATTCCAAACACAGCTATCTATGTAGGACAAAACAGAGTGAAACCTAAAAATTCAGACTGTTCCTGGAAACGAACGCTTGAACACAGAAGAGTGAAAATTGGGCAGCCAAGTGGGCTTAGTGAACTGATCATTACCACCAAGTATCATCAAGATTTGGTGAAACAATGTTTGCTGAGATTTCAGCAAACTAGTAGTTTTTGGAAGCTTGGCAACCCCTATGAAACGAAAGTGTTTTTCGCCAGTCTCTGCATGGGGTACTTCAAGAGGAAACAAACCATAGAGATAGAACTTAGAACTACTTCATTTGGTCAAGTTTCAAGGAGCTAGCACAAACCGTGTTTGATTTAGAATTCCAAACACAGCTATCTATGTAGGAGAAAACAGAGTGAAACATAAAAATTCAAACTGTTACTGGAAACGAATGCTTCAACCTAGAAGAATAAAAATTGGGCAGCCAAGTGGGCTTAGTGAACTGGTCATTACCACCAAGTATCATCAAGATTTGGTGAAACAATGTTTGCTGAGATTTCAGCAAACTAGTACTTTTTGGAAGCTTGGCAATCTCTTTCAAACGAAAGTGTTTTTCGCCAGTCTCTGCATGGGGTTCTTCAAGAGGAAAAAATCCATAGAGACAGAACTTAGAACTACTTCATTTGTTCAAGTTTCAAGGAGCTAGCACAAACCGTGTTTGATTTAGAATTCCAAACACAGCTATCTATGTAGGAGAAAACAGAGTGAAACCTAAAAATTCAAACTGTTACTGGAAACGAACGCTTGAACCTAGAAGAGTGAAAATTGGGCAGCCAAGTGGGCTTAGTGAACTGATCAATACCACCAAGTATCATCAAGATTTGGTGAAAAAATGTTTGCTGAGATTTCAGCAAACTAGTAGTTTTTTGGAAGCTTGGCAACCCCTTTCAAACGAAAGTGTTTTTCGCCAGTCTCTGCATGGGGTTCTTCAAGAGGAAAAAATCCATAGAGATAGAACTTAGAACTACTTCATTTGGTCAAGTTTCAAGGAGCTAGCACAAACCGTGTTTGATTTAAAATTCCAAACACAGCTATCTATGTAGGAGAAAACAGAGTGAAACCTAAAAATTCAAACTGTTACTGGAAACGAATGCTTCAACCTAGAAGAATAAAAATTGGGCAGCCAAGTGGGATTAGTGAACTGATAATTACCACCAAGTATCATCAAGATTTGGTGAAAAAATGTTTGCTGAGATTTCAGCAAACTAGTAGTTTTTTGGAAGCTTGGCAACCCCTTTCAAACGAAAGTGTTTTTCGCCAGTCTCTGCATGGGGTACTTCAAGAGGAAACAAACCATAGAGATGGAAATTAGAACTAATTCATTTGGTCAAGTTTCAAGGAGCTAGCACAAACCGTGTTTGATTTAGAATTCCAAACACAGCTATCTATGTAGAAGAAAACAGAGTGAAACCTAAAAATTCAAACTGTTACTGGAAACGAACGCTTGAACCTAGAAGAGTGAAAATTGGGCAGCCAAGTGGGCTTAGTGAAATGATCAATACCACCAAGTATCATCAAGATTTGGTGAAAAAATGTTTGCTGAGATTTCAGCAAACTAGTAGTTTTTTGGAAGCTTGGCAACCCCTTTCAAACGAAAGTGTTTTTCGCCAGTCTCTGCATGGGGTTCTTCAAGAGGAAAAAATCCATAGAGATAGAACTTAGAACTACTTCATTTGGTCAAGTTTCAAGGAGCTAGCACAAACCGTGTTTGATTTAAAATTCCAAACACAGCTATCTATGTAGGAGAAAACAGAGTGAAACCTAAAAATTCAAACTGTTCCTGGGAACGAATGCTTGAACCTAGAAGAGTGAAAATTAGGCAGCCAAGTGGGCTTAGTGAACTGATCATTACCACAAAGTATCATCAAGATTTGGTGAAACAATGTTTGCTGAGATTTCAGCAAACTAGTAGTTTTTGGAAGCTTGGCAACCCCTTTGAAACGAAAGTGTTTTTCGCCAGTCTCTGCATGGGGTACTTCAAGAAAAAACAAACCAAAGAGATAGAACTTAGAAGTACTTCATTTGGTCAAGTTTCAAGGTGCTAGCACAAACCGTGTTTGATTTAGAATTCCAAACACAACTATCTATATAGGAGAAAACAGAGTGAAACCTAAAAATTCAAACTGTTACTGGAAACGAACGCTTGAACCTAGAAGAGTGAAAATTGGGCAGCCAAGTGGGCTTAGTGAACTGATCATTACCACCAAGTATCATCAAGATTTGGTGAAAAAATGTTTGCTGAGATTTCAGCAAACTAGTAGTTTTTTGGAAGCTTGGCAACCCCTTTCAAACGAAAGTGTTTTTCGCCAGTCTCTGCATGGGGTACTTCAAGAGGAAACAAACCATAGAGATAGAACTTAGAACTACTTCATTTTGTCAAGTTTCAAGGAGCCTGCAAAAACCGTGTTTGATTTAGAGTTTCTAACACATCTATCTATATAGCAGAAAACAGAGTGAAACCTAAAAATTCAAAGTGTTACTGGAAACAAATGCTTGAACCTAGAAGAGTGAAAATTGGGCAGCCAAGTGGGCTTAGTGAACTGATCATTACCACCAAGTATCATCAAGATTTGGTGAAAAAATGTTTGCTGAGATTTCAGCAAACTAGTAGTTTTTTGGAAGCTTGGCAACCCCTTTCAAACGAAAGTGTTTTTCGCCAGTCTCTGCATGGGGTACTTCAAGAGGAAACAAACCATAGAGATAGAACTTAGAACTACTTCATTTGGTCAAGTTTCAAGGAGCTAGCACAATCCGTGTTTGATTTAGAATTCCAAACACAGCTCTCTATGTAGGAGAAAACAGAGTGAAACCTAAAAATTCAAACTGTTACTGGAAACGAATGCTTCAACCTAGAAGAATAAAAATTGGGCAGCCAAGTGGGCTTAGTGAACTGATCATTACCACCAAGTATCATCAAGATTTGGTGAAAAAATATTTGCTGAGATTTCATCAAACTAGTAGTTTTTTTGGAAGCTTTGCAACCCCTTTCAAACGAAAGTGTTTTTCGCCAGTCTCTGCATGGGGTACTTCAAGAGGAAACAAACCATAGAGATAGAACTTAGAACTATTTCATTTGGTCAAGTTTCAAGGAGCTAGCAAAAACCGTGTTTGATTTAGAGTTTCAAACACATCTATCTATATAGCAGAAAACAGAGTTAAACCTAAAAATTCAAAGTGTTACTGGAAACGAAGACTGGAAACTAGAAGAGTGAAAATCGGGCAGCCAAGTGGGCTTAGTGAACTGATCAATACCACCAAGTATCATCAAGATTTGTTGAAAAAATGTTTGCTGAGATTTCAGAAAACTAGTAGTTTTTTGGAAGCTTGGCAACCCCTTTCAAACGAAAGTGTTTCTCGCCAGTCTCTGCATGGGGTACTTCAAGAGGAAACAAACCATAGAGATGGAACTTAGAACTACTTCATTTGGTCAAGTTTCAAGGAGCTAGCAGAAACCGTGTTTGATTTAGAATTCCAAACACAGCTATCTATGTAGGAGAAAACAGAGTGAAACATAAAAATTCAAACTGTTACTGGAAACGAATGCTTCAACCTAGAAGAATAAAAATTTTGCAGCCAAGTGGGCTTAGTGAACTGGTCATTACCACCAAGTATCATCAAGATTTGGTGAAACAATGTTTGCTGAGATTTCAGCAAACTAGTACTTTTTGGAAGCTTGGCAACCTCTTTCAAACGAAAGTGTTTTTCGCCAGTCTCTGCATGGGGTTCTTCAAGAGGAAAAAATCCATAGAGACAGAACTTAGAACTACTTCATTTGTTCAAGTTTCAAGGAGCTAGCACAAACCGTGTTTGATTTAGAATTCCAAACACAGCTATCTATGTAGGAGAAAACAGAGTGAAACCTAAAAATTCAAACTGTTACTGGAAACGAATGCTTCAACCTAGAAGCATAAAAATTGGGCAGCCAAGTGGGATTAGTGAACTGATCATTACCACCAAGTATCATCAAGATTTGGTGAAAAAATGTTTGCTGAGATTTCAGCAAACTAGTATTTTTTTGGAAGCTTGGCAACCCCTTTCAAACGAAAGTGTTTTTCGCCAGTTTCTGCATGGGGTACTTCAAGAGGAAACAAACCATAGAGATGGAACTTTGAACTAATTCATTTGGTCAAGTTTCAAGGAGCTAGCACAAACCGTGTTTGATTTAGAATTCCAAACACAGCTATCTATGTAAAAGAAAACAGAGTGAAACCTAAAAATTCAGACTGTTACTGGAAACGAATGCTTCAAACTAGAAGAATAAAAACTGGGCAGCCAAGTGGGACTAGTGAACTGATCATTACGACCAAGTATCATCAAGATTTGGTGAAAAAATGTTTGCTGAGATTTCAGCAAACTAGTAGTTTTTTGGAAGCTTTGCAACCCCTTTCAAACGAAAGTGTTTTTCGCCAGTCTCTATATGGGGTACTTCAAGAGGAAAAAAATCCATAGAGACAGAACTAAGAACTACTTCATTTGGTCAAGTTTTAGGGAGCTAGCGCAAACCGTGTTTGATTTAGAATTCCAAACACAGCTATCTATGTAGGAGAAAACAGAGTGATACCTAAAAATTCAAACTGTTCCTGGGAACGAACGATAGAACCTAGAAGTGTGAAAATTGGGCAGCCAAGTGGGCTTAGTGAACTCATCATTACCACCAAGTATCATCAAGATTTGGTGAAAAAATGTTTGCTGAGATTTCAGCAAACTAGTAGGTTTTTGGAAGCTTGGCAACCCCTTTCAAACGAAAGTGCTTTTCACCAGTCTCTGCATGGGGTACTTCAAGAGGAAACAAACCATAGAGATGGAACTTAGAACTACTTCATTTGGTCAAGTTTCAAGGAGCTAGCACAAACCGTGTTTGATTTAGAATTCCAAACCCAGCTATCTATGTAGGAGAAAACAGAGTGAAACCTAAAAATTCAAACTGTTACTGGAACGAATGCTTCAACCTAGAAGAATGAAAATTGGGCAACCAAGTGGGCTTAGTGATCTGATCATTACCACCAAGTATCATCAAGATTTGGTGAAAAAATGTTTGCTGAGATTTCAGCAAACTAGTAGTTTTTTGGAAGCTTGGCAACCCCTTTCAAACGAAAGAGTTTTTCGCCAGTCTCTGCATGGGGTACTTCAAGAAAAAACAAACCATATAGATAGAACTTAGAAGTACTTCATTTGGTCAAGTTTCAAGGAGCTAACACAAACCGTGTTTGATTTAGAATTCCAAACACAGCTATCTATGTAGGAGAAAACAGAGTGAAACCTAAAAATTCAAACTGTTACTGGAAACGAATGCTTCAACCTAGAAGCATAAAAATTGGGCAGCCAAGTGGGATTAGTGAACTGATCATTACCACCAAGTATCATCAAGATTTGGTGAAACAATGTTTGCTGAGATTTCAGCAAACTAGTATTTTTTTGGAAGCTTGGCAACCCCTTTCAAACGAAAGTGTTTTTCGCCAGTTTCTGCATGGGGTACTTCAAGAGGAAACAAACCATAGAGATGGAACTTTGAACTAATTCATTTGGTCAAGTTTCAAGGAGCTAGCACAAACCGTGTTTGATTTAGAATTCCAAACACAGCTATCTATGTAAAAGAAAACAGAGTGAAACCTAAAAATTCAGACTGTTACTGGAAACGAATGCTTCAAACTAGAAGAATAAAAACTGGGCAGCCAAGTGGGATTAGTGAACTGATCATTACCACCAAGTATCATCAAGATTTGGTGAAAAAATGTTTGCTGAGATTTCAGCAAACTAGTAGTTTTTTGGAAGCTTTGCAACCCCTTTCAAACGAAAGTGTTTTTCGCCAGTCCCTATATGGGGTACTTCAAGAGGAAAAAAATCCATAGAGACAGAACTAAGAACTACTTCATTTGGTCAAGTTTTAGGGAGCTAGCGCAAACCGTGTTTGATTTAGAATTCCAAACACAGCTATCTATGTAGGAGAAAACAGAGTGATACCTAAAAATTCAAACTGTTCCTGGGAACGAACGATAGAACCTAGAAGTGTGAAAATTGGGCAGCCAAGTGGGCTTAGTGAACTGATCATTACCACCAAGTATCATCAAGATTTGGTGAAAAAATGTTTGCTGAGATTTCAGCAAACTAGTAGGTTTTTGGAAGCTTGGCAACCCCTTTCAAACGAAAGTGCTTTTCACCAGTCTCTGCATGGGGTACTTCAAGAGGAAACAAACCATAGAGATGGAACTTAGAACTACTTCATTTGGTCAAGTTTCAAGGAGCTAGCACAAACCGTGTTTGATTTAGAATTCCAAACACAGCTATCTATGTAGGAGAAAACAGAGTGAAACCTAAAAATTCAAACTGTTACTGGAACGAATGCTTCAACCTAGAAGAATAAAAATTGGGCAGCCAAGTGGGCTTAGTGATCTGATCATTACCACCAAGTATCATCAAGATTTGGTGAAAAAATGTTTGCTGAGATTTCAGCAAACTAGTAGTTTTTTGGAAGCTTGGCAACCCCTTTCAAACGAAAGAGTTTTTCGCCAGTCTCTGCATGGGGTACTTCAAGAAAAAACAAACCATATAGATAGAACTTAGAAGTACTTCATTTGGTCAAGTTTCAAGGAGCTAACACAAACCGTGTTTGATTTAGAATTCCAAACACAGCTATCTATGTAGGAGAAAACAGAGTGTAAGCTAAAAATTCAAACTGTTACTGGAAACGAACGCTTGAACCTAGAAGAGTGAAAATTGGGTAGACAAGTGGGCTTAGTGAACTGATCATTACCACCAAGTATCATCAAGATTTGGTGATAAAATGTTTGCTGAGATTTCAGCAAACTAGAGGTTTTTGGAAGCTTGGCAACCCCTTTCAAACGAAAGTGTTTTTCGCCAGTCTCTGCATGGGGTACTTCAAGAGGAAAGAAACCATAGAGATAGAACTTAGAACTACTTCATTTTGTCAAGTTTCAAGGAGCCTGCAAAAACTGTGTTTGATTTAGAGTTTCAAACACATCTATCTATATAGCAGAAAACAGAGTGAAACCTAAAAATTCAAAGTGTTACTGGAATCGAACGCTTGAACCTAGAAGAGTGAAAATTGGGCAGCCAAGTGGGCTTAGTGAACTGATCATTACCACCAAGTATCATCAAGATTTGGTGAAAAAATGTTTGCTGAGATTTAAGCAAACTAGTAGTTTTTTGTTAGCTTGGCAACCCCTTTCAAACGAAAGTGTTTTTCGCCAGTCTCTGCATGGCGTACTTCAAGAGGAAACAAACCATAGAGATAGAACTTAGAACTACTTCATTTGGTCAAGTTTCAAGGAGCTAGCAAAAACCGTGTTTGATTTAGAATTCCAAACACAGCTATCTATGTAGGAGAAAACAGAGTGAAACCAAAAAATTCAAACTGTTACTGGAAACGAATGCTTCAACCTAGAAGAATAAAAATTGGGCAGCCAAGTGGGATTAGTGAACTGATCATTACCACCAAGTATCATCAAGATTTGGTGAAAAAATGTTTGCTGAGATTTCAGCAAACTAGTAGTTTTTTGGAAGCTTGGCAACCCCTTTCAAACGAAAGTGTTTTTCGCCAGTCTCTGCATGGGGTACTTCAAGAGGAAACAATCCATAGAGATAGAACTTAGAACTACTTCATTTGGTCAAGTTTCAAGGAGCTAGCACAAACCGTGTTTGATTTAGAATTCCAAACACAGCTATCTATGTAGGAGAAAACAGAGTGAAACCTAAAAATTCAAACTGTTCCTGGGAACGAACGCTTGAACCTAGAAGAGTGAAAATTGGGCAGCCAAGTGGGCTTAGTGAACTGATCATTACCACCAAGTATCATCAAGATTTGGTGAAACAATGTTTGCTGAGATTTCAGCAAACTAGTAGTTTTTTGGAAGCTTGGCAACCCCTTTCAAACGAAAGTGTTTTTCGCCACTCTCTGCATGGCGTACTTCAAGAGGAAACAAACCATAGAGATAGATCTTAGAACTACTTCATTTGGTCAAGTTTCAAGGAGCTAGCACAAACCGTGTTTGATTTAGAATTCCAAACACAGCTATCTATGTAGGACAAAACAGAGTGAAACCTAAAAATTCAGACTGTTCCTGGAAACGAACGCTTGAACACAGAAGAGTGAAAATTGGGCAGCCAAGTGGGCTTAGTGAACTGATCATTACCACCAAGTATCATCAAGATTTGGTGAAACAATGTTTGCTGAGATTTCAGCAAACTAGTAGTTTTTGGAAGCTTGGCAACCCCTATGAAACGAAAGTGTTTTTCACCAGTCTCTGCATGGCGTACTTCAAGAGGAAACAAACCATAGAGATAGAACTTAGAACTACTTCATTTGGTCAAGTTTCAAGGAGCTAGCAAAAACCGTGTTTGATTTAGAATTCCAAACACAGCTATCTATGTAGGAGAAAACAGAGTGAAACCTAAAAATTCAAACTGTTACTGGAAACGAATGCTTCAACCTAGAAGAATAAAAATTGGGCAGCCAAGTGGGATTAGTGAACTGATCATTACCACCAAGTATCATCAAGATTTGGTGAAAAAATGTTTGCTGAGATTTCAGCAAACTAGTAGTTTTTTGGAAGCTTGGCAACCCCCTTCAAACGAAAGTGTTTTTCGCCAGTCTCTGCATGGGGTACTTCAAGAGGAAACAATCCATAGAGATAGAACTTAGAACTACTTCATTTGGTCAAGTTTCAAGGAGCTAGCACAAACCGTGTTTGATTTAGAATTCCAAACACAGCTATCTATGTAGGAGAAAACAGAGTGAAACCTAAAAATTCAAACTGTTCCTGGGAACGAACGCTTGAAACTAGAAGAGTGAAAATTGGGCAGCCAAGTGGGCTTAGTGAACTGATCATTAACACCAAGTATCATCAAGATTTGGTGAAACAATGTTTGCTGAGATTTCAGCAAACTAGTAGTTTTTGGAAGCTTGGCAACCCCTTTGAAACGAAAGTGTTTTTCGCCAGTCTCTGCATGGGGTACTTCAAGAGGAAACAGACCATAGAGATAGAACTTAGAACTACTTCATTTGGTCAAGTTTCAAGGAGCTAGCACAAACCGTGTTTGATTTAGAATTCGACACACAGCTATCTATGTAGGAGAAAACAGAGTGAAACCTAAAAATTCAAACTGTTACTGGAAACGAATGCTTCAACCTAGAAGAATAAAAATTGGGCAGCCAAGTGGGCTTAGTGATCTGATCATTACCTCCAAGTATCATCAAGATTTGGTGAAAAAATGTTTGCTGAGATTTCAGCAAACTAGTAGTTTTTTGGAAGCTTTGCAACCCCTTTCAAACGAAAGTGTTTTTCGCCACTCTCTGCATGGCGTACTTCAAGAGGAAACAAACCATAGAGATAGATCTTAGAACTACTTCATTTGGTCAAGTTTCAAGGAGCTAGCACAAACCGTGTTTGATTTAGAATTCCAAACACAGCTATCTATGTAGGACAAAACAGAGTGAAACCTAAAAATTCAGACTGTTCCTGGAAACGAACGCTTGAACACAGAAGAGTGAAAATTGGGCAGCCAAGTGGGCTTAGTGAACTGATCATTACCACCAAGTATCATCAAGATTTGGTGAAACAATGTTTGCTGAGATTTCAGCAAACTAGTAGTTTTTGGAAGCTTGGCAACCCCTATGAAACGAAAGTGTTTTTCGCCAGTCTCTGCATGGCGTACTTCAAGAGGAAACAAACCATAGAGATAGATCTTAGAACTACTTCATTTGGTCAAGTTTCAAGGAGCTAGCACAAACCGTGTTTGATTTAGAATTCCAAACACAGCTATCTATGTAGGAGAAAACAGAGTGAAACCTAAAAATTCAGACTGTTCCTGGAAACGAACGCTTGAACCCAGAAGAGTGAAAATTGGGCAGCCAAGTGGGCTTAGTGAACTGATAATTACCACCAAGTATCATCAAGATTTGGTAAAAAAATGTTTGCTGAGATTTCATCAAACTAGTATTTTTTTGGAAGCTTGGAAACCACTTTCAAAGGAAAGTGTTTCTCGCCAGTCTCTGCATGGGGTACTTCAAGAGGAAACAAAACATAGAGATGGAACTTTGAACTAATTCATTTGGTCAAGTTTCAAGGAGCTAGCACAAACCGTGTTTGATTTAGAATTCCAAACACAGCTATCTATGTAAAAGAAAACAGAGTGAAACCTTAAAATTCAGACTGTTACTGGAAACGAATGCTTCAAACTAGAAGAATTAAAACTGGGCAGTCAAGTGGGATTAGTGAACTGATCATTACCACCAAGTATCATCAAGATTTGGTGAAAAAATGTTTGCTGAGATTTCAGCAAACTAGTAGTTTTTTGGAAGCTTGGCAACCCCTTTCAAACGAAAGTGTATTTCGCCAGTCTCTGCATGGGGTACTTCAAGAGGAAAAAAACCATAGAGATGGAAATTAGAACTAATTCATTTGGTCAAGTTTCAAGGAGCTAGCACAAACCGTGTTTGATTTAGAATTCCAAACACAGCTATCTATGTAGAAGAAAACAGAGTGAAACCTAAAAATTCAAACTGTTACTGGAAACGAACGCTTGAACCTAGAAGAGTGAAAATTGGGCAGCCAAGTGGGCTTAGTGAACTGATCAATACCACCAAGTATCATCAAGATTTGGTGAAAAAATGTTTGCTGAGATTTCAGCAAACTAGTAGTTTTTTGGAAGCTTGGCAACCCCTTTCAAACGAAAGTGTTTTTCGCCAGTCTCTGCATGGGGTTCTTCAAGAGGAAAAAATCCATAGAGATAGAACTTAGAACTACTTCATTTGGTCAAGTTTCAAGGAGCTAGCACAAACCGTGTTTGATTGAAAATTCCAAACACAGCTATCTATGTAGGAGAAAACAGAGTGAAACCTAAAAATTCAAACTGTTACTGGAAACGAATGCTTCAACCTAGAAGAATAAAAATTGGGCAGCCAAGTGGGATTAGTGAACTGATAATTACCACCAAGTATCATCAAGATTTGGTGAAAAAATGTTTGCTGAGATTTCAGCAAACTAGTAGTTTTTTGGAAGCTTGGCAACCCCTTTCAAACGAAAGTGTTTTTCGCCAGTCTCTGCATGGGGTACTTCAAGAGGAAACAAACCATAGAGATGGAAATTAGAACTAATTCATTTGGTCAAGTTTCAAGGAGCTAGCACAAACCGTGTTTGATTTAGAATTCCAAACACAGCTATCTATGTAGAAGAAAACAGAGTGAAACCTAAAAATTCAAACTGTTACTGGAAACGAACGCTTGAACCTAGAAGAGTGAAAATTGGGCAGCCAAGTGGGCTTAGTGAACTGATCAATACCACCAAGTATCATCAAGATTTGGTGAAAAAATGTTTGCTGAGATTTCAGCAAACTAGTAGTTTTTTGGAAGCTTGGCAACCCCTTTCAAACGAAAGTGTTTTTCGCCAGTCTCTGCATGGGGTACTTCAAGAGGAAACAATAGATAGAGATAGAACTTAGAACTACTTCATTTGGTGAAGTTTCAAGGAGCTAGCACAAACCGTGTTTGATTTAGAATTCCAAACACAGCTATCTATGTAGGAGAAAACAGAGTGAAACCTAAAAATTCAAACTGTTCCTGGGAACGAACGCTTGAACCTAGAAGAGTGAAAATTGGGCAGCCAAGTGGGCTTAGTGAACTGATCATTACCACCAAGTATCATCAAGATTAGGTGAAACAATGTTTGCTGAGATTTCAGCAAACTACTAGTTTTTGGAAGCTTGGCAACCCCTTTGAAACAAAAGAGTTTTTCGCCAGTCTCTGCATGGGGTACTTCAAGAGGAAACAAACCATAGAGATAGAACTTAGAACTACTTCATTTGGTCAAGTTTCAAGGAGCTAGCACAAACCGTGTTTGATTTAGAATTCCAAACACAGCTATCTATTTAGGAGAAAACAGAGTGAAACCTAAAAATTCAAACTGTTACTGGAAACGAATGCTTCAACCTAGAAGAATAAAAATTGGGCAGCCAAGTGGGCTTAGTGATCTGATCTTTAGGACCAAGTATCATCAAGATTTGGTGAAACAATGTTTGCTGAGATTTCAGCAAACTAGTAGTTTTTTGGAAGCTTGGCAACCCCTTTCAAATGAAAGTGTTTTTCGCCAGTCTCTGCATGGGGTTCTTCAAGAGGAAAAAATCCATAGAGACAGAACTTAGAACTACTTCATTTGGTCACGTTTCAAGGAGCTAGCACAAACCGTGTTTGATTTAGAATTCCAAACACAGCTATCTATGTAGGAGAAAACAGAGTGAAACCTAAAAATTTAAACTGTTCCTGGGAACGAACAATAGAACCTAGAAGAGTGAAAATTGGGAAGCCAAGTGGGCTTAGTGAACTGATCATTACCACCAAGTATCATCAAGATTTGGTGAAACAATGTTTGCTGAGATTTAAGCAAACTAGTATTTTTTTGGAAGCTTGGCAACCCCTTTCAAACGAAAGTGTTTTTCACCAGTCTCTGCATGGGGTACTTCAAGAGGAAACAAACCATAGAGATAGATCTTAGAACTACTTCATTTGGTCAAGTTTCAAGGAGCTAGCACAAACCGTGTTTGATTTAGAATTCCAAACACAGCTATCTATGTAGGAGAAAACAGAGTGAAACCTAAAAATTCAAACTGTTCCTGGGAATGAATGATAGAACCTAGAAGAGTGAAAATTGGGCAGCCAAGTGGGCTTAGTGAACTGATCATTACCACCAAGTATCATCAAGATTTGGTGAAACAATGTTTGCTGAGATTTCAGCAAACTAGTAGTTTTTGGAAGCTTGGCAACCCCTTTCAAACGAAAGTGTTTTTCGCCAGTCTCTGCATGGGGTACTTCAAGAGGAAACAAACCATAGAGATAGAACTTAGAACTACTTCATTTGGTCAAGTTTCAAGGAGCTAGCACAAACCGTGTTTGATTTAGAATTCCAAACACAGCTATCTATGTAGGAGAAAACAGAGAGAAACCTAAAAATTCAAACTGTTGCTGGAAACGAATGCTTCAACCTAGAAGATTAAAAATTGCGCAGCCAAGTGGGCTTAGTGTCTGATCTTTAGGACCAAGTATCATCAAGATTTGGTGAAACAATGTTTGCTGAGATTTCAGCAAACTAGTAGTTTTTTGGAAGCTTGGCAACCCCTTTGAAACGAAAGTGTTTTTCGCCAGTCTCTGCATGGGGTTCTTCAAGAGGAAAAAATCCATAGAGACAGAACTTAGACCTACTTCATTTGGTCACGTTTCAATTAGCTAGCACAAACCGTGTTTGATTTAGAATTCCAAACACAGCTATCTATGTAGGAGAAAACAGAGTGAAACCTAAAAATTCAAACTGTTCCTGGGAACGAACGCTTGAACCTCGAAGAGTGAAAATTGGGCAGCCAAGTGGGCTTAGTGAACTGATCAATACCACCAAGTATCATCAAGATTTCGTGAAAAAATGTTTGCTGAGATTTCAGCAAACTAGTAGTTTTTTGGAAGCTTGGCAACCCCTTTCAAACGAAAGTGTTTTTCGCCAGTCTCTGCATGGGTCACTTCAAGAGGAAACAAACCATAGAAATGGAACTTAGAACTACTTCATTTGGTCAAGTTTCAAGGAGCTAGCAGAAACCGTGTTTGATTTAGAATTCCAAACACAGCTATCTATGTAGGAGAAAACAGAGTGAAACCTAAAAATTCAAACTGTTACTGGAAACGAATGCTTCAACCTAGAAGAATAAAAATTGGGCAGCCAAGTGGGCTTAGTGATCTGATCATTACCACCAAGTATCATCAAGATTTGGTGAAAAAATATTTGATGAGATTTCAGCAAACTAGTATTTTTTTGGAAGCTTGGCAACCCCTTACAAACGAAAGTGTTTTTCGCCAGTCTCTGCATGGCGTACTTCAAGAGGAAACAAACCATAGAGATAGATCTTAGAACTTCTTCATTTGGTCAAGTTTCAAGGAGCTAGCACAAACCGTGTTTGATTTAGAATTCCAAACACAGCTATCTATGTAGGAGAAAACAGAGTAAAACCTAAAAATTCAGACTGTTCCTGGAAACGAACGCTTGAACCCAGAAGAGGGAAAATTGGGCAGCCAAGTGGGCTTAGTGAACTGATCATTACCACCAAGTATCATCAAGATTTGGTAAAAAAATGTTTGCTGAGATTTCAGCAAACTAGTAGTTTTTTGGAAGCTTGGCAACCCGTTTCAAACGAAAGTGTTTTCGCCAATCTCTGCATGGGGTAATTCAAGAGGAAACAAACCATAGAGATAGAACTTAGAACTACTTCATTTGGTCAAGTTTCAAGGAGCTAGCACAAACCGTGTTTGATTTAGAATTCCAAACACAGCTATCTATGTAGGAGAAAACAGAGTGAAACCTAAAAATTCAAACTGTTACTGGAAACGAATGCTTCAACCTAGAAGAATAAAAATTGGGCAGCCAAGTGGGATTAGTGAACTGATCATTACCACCAAGTATCATCAAGATTTGGTGAAAAAATGTTTGCTTAGATTTCAGCAAACTAGTATTTTTTTGGAAGCTTGGCAACCCCTTTCAAACGAAAGTGTTTCTCGCCAGTCTCTGCATGGGGTACTTCAAGAGGAAACAAACCATAGAGATGGAACTTTGAACTAATTCATTTGGTCAAGTTTCAAGGAGCTAGCACAAACCGTGTTTGATTAGAATTCCAAACACAGCTATCTATGTAAAAAAAAACAGAGTGAAACCTAAAAATTCAGACTGTTACTGGAATCGAATGCTTCAAACTAGAAGAATAAAAACTGGGCAGCCAAGTGGGATTAGTGAACTGATCATTACCACCAAGTATCATCAAGATTTGGTGAAAAAAGGTTTGCTGAGATTTCAGCAAACTAGTAGTTTTTTGGAAGCTTGGCAACCCCTTTCAAACGAAAGTGTTTTTCGCCAGTCTCTGCATGGGGTACTTCAAGAGGAAACAATCCATAGAGATAGAACTTAGAACTACTTCATTTGGTCAAGTTTCAAGGAGCTAGCACAAACCGTGTTTGATTTAGAATTCCAAACACAGCTATCTATGTAGGAGAAAACAGAGTGAAACCTAAAAATTCAAACTGTTCCTGGGAACGAACGCTTGAACCTAGAAGAGTGAAAATTGGGCAGCCAAGTGGGCTTAGTGAACTGATCATTACCACCAAGTATCATCAAGATTTGGTGAAACAATGTTTGCTGAGATTTCAGCAAACTAGTAGTTTTTGGAAGCTTGGCAACCCCTTTCAAACGAAACTGTTTTTTGCCAGTCTCTGCATGGGGTACTTCAAGAGGAAACAAACCATAGAGATAGAACTTAGAACTACTTCATTTGGTCAAGTTTCAAGGAGCTAGCACAAACCGTGTTTGATTTAGAATTCCACACACAGCTATCTATGTAGGAGAAAACAGAGTGAAACCTAAAAATTCAAACTGTTACTGGAAACGAATGCTTCAACCTAGAAGAATAAAAATTGGGCAGCCAAGTGGGCTTAGTGATCTGATCATTACCACCAAGTATCATCAAGATTTGGTGAAAAAATTTTTGCTGAGATTTCAGCAAACTAGTAGTTTTTTGGAAGCTTGGCAACCCCTTTCAAACGAAAGTGTTTTTCGCCAGTCTCTGCATGGCGTACTTCAAGAGGAAACAAACCATAGAGATAGATCTTAGAACTACTTCATTTGGTCAAGTTCCAAGGAGCTAGCACAAACCGTGTTTGATTTAGAATTCCAAACACAGCTATCTATGTAGGAGAAAACAGAGTGAAACCTAAAAATTCAGACTGTTCCTGGAAACGAACGCTTGAACCCAGAAGAGTGAAAATTGGGCAGCCTAGTGGGCATAGTGAACTGATCATTACCACCAAGTATCTTCAAGATTTGGTAAAAAAATGTTTGCTGAGATTTCAGCAAACTAGTAGTTTTTTGGAAGCTTGGCAACCCGTTTCAAACGAAAGTGTTTTTCGCCAATCTCTGCATGGGGTACTTCAAGAGGAAAAAAACCATAGAGCTAGAACTTAGAACTACTTCATTTGGTCAAGTTTCAAGGAGATAGCACAAACCGTGTTTGATTTAGAATTCCAAACACAGCTATCTATGTAGGAGAAAACAGAGTGAAACCTAAAAATTCAAACTGTTACTGGAAACGAATGCTTCAACCTAGAAGAATAAAAATTGGGCAGCCAAGTGGGATTAGTGAACTGATCATTACCACCAAGTATCATCAAGATTTGGTGAAAAAATGTTTGCTGAGATTTCAGCAAACTAGTATTTTTTTGGAAGCTTGGCAACCCCTTTCAAACGAAAGTGTTTTTCGCCAGTTTCTGCATGGGGTACTTCAAGAGGAAACAAACCATAGAGATGGAACTTTGAACTAATTCATTTGGTCAAGATTCAAGGAGCTAGCACAAACCTGTTTGATTTAGAATTCCAAACACAGCTATCTATGTAAAAGAAAACAGAGTGAAACCTAAAAATTCAGACTGTTACTGGAAACGAATGCTTCAAACTAGAAGAATAAAAACTGGGCAGCCAAGTGGGATTAGTGAACTGATCATTACCACCAAGTATCGTCAAGATTTGGTGAAAAAATGTTTGCTGAGATTTCAGCAAACTAGTAGTTTTTTGGAAGCTTGGCAACCCCTTTCAAACGAAAGTGTTTTTCACCAGTCTCTGCATGGGGTACTTCAAGAGGAAACAAACCGTAGAGATAGAACTTAGAACTACTTCATTTGGTCAAGTTTCAAGGAGCTAGCACAAACCGTGTTTGATTTAGAATTCCAAACACAGCTATCTATGTAGGAGAAAACAGAGTGAAACCTAAAAATTCAAACTGTTCCTGGGACCGAACAATAGAACCTAGAAGAGTGAAAATTGGGCAGCCAAGTGGCTTAGTGAACTGATCATTACCACCAAGTATCATCAAGATTTGGTGAAACAATGTTTGCTGCGATTTCAGCAAACTAGTAGTTTTTGGAAGCTTGGCAACCCCTTTCAAACGAAAGTGTTTTTCGCCAGTCACTCCATTGGGTACTTCAAGAGGAAACAAACCATAGAGATAGAACTTAGAACTACTTCATTTTGTCAAGTTTCAAGGAGCTAGCACAAACCGTGTTTGATTTAGAATTCCAAACACAGCTATCTATGTAGGAGAAAACAGAGTGAAACCTAAAAATTCAAACTGTTACTGGAAACGAATGCTTCAACCTAGAAGAATAAAAATTGGGCAGCCAAGTGGGCTTAGTGATCTGATCATTACCACCAAGTTCATCAAGTTTTGGTGAAAAAATGTTTGCTGAGATTTCAGCAAACTAGTATTTTTTTGGAAGCTTGGCAACCCCTTTCAAACAAAAGTGTTTTTCGCCAGTCTCTGCATGGCGTACTTCAAGAGGAAACAAACCATAGAGATAGATCTTAGAACTACTTCATTTGGTCAAGTTTCAAGGAGCTAGCACAAACCGTGTTTGATTTAGAATTCCAAACACAGCTATCTATGTAGGACAAAACAGAGTGAAACCTAAAAATTCAGACTGTTCTGGAAACGAACGCTTGAACCCAGAAGAGTGAAAATTGGGCAGCCAAGTGGGCTTAGTGAACTGATCATTACCACCAAGTATCATCAAGATTTGGTAAAAAAATGTTTGCTGAGATTTCAGCAAACTAGTAGTTTTTGGAAGCTTGGCAACCCGTTTCAAACGAAAGTGTTTTCGCCAATCTCTGCATGGGGTACTTCAAGAGGAAACAAACCATAGAGATAGAACTTAGTACTACTTCATTTGGTCAAGTTTCAAGGAGCTAGCACAAACCGTGTTTGATTTAGAATTCCAAACACAGCTATCTATGTAGGAGAAAACAGAGTGAAACCTAAAAATTCAAACTGTTCCTGGAAACGAATGCTTCAACCTAGAAGAATAAAAATTGGGCAGCCAAGTGGGATTAGTGAACTGATCAATACCACCAAGTATCATCAAGATTTGGTGAAAAAAAATGTTTGCTGAGATTTCAGCAAACTAGTATTTTTTTAGAAGCTTGGTAACCCATTTCAAACGAAAGTGTTTCTCGCCAGTCTCTGCATGGGGTACTTCAAGAGGAAACAAACCATAGAGATGGAACTTTGAACTAATTCATTTGGTCAAGTATCAAGGAGCTAGCACAAACCGTGTTTGATTTAGAATTCCAAACACAGCTATCTATGTAAAAGAAAACAGAGTGAAACCTAAAAATTCAGACTGTTACTGGAAACGAATGCTTCTAACTAGAAGAATAAAAACTGGGCAGCCAAGTGGGATTAGTGAACTGATCATTACCACCAAGTATCATCAAGATTTGGTGAAAAAAGGTTTGCTGAGATTTCAGCAAACTAGTAGTTTTTTGGAAGCTTGGCAACCCCTTTCAAACGAAAGTGTTTTTCGCCAGTCTCTGCATGGGGTACTTCAAGAGGAAACAATCCATAGAGATAGAACTTAGAACTACTTCATTTGGTCAAGTTTCAAAGAGCTAGCACAAACCGTGTTTGATTTAGAATTCCAAACACAGCTATCTATGTAGGAGAAAACAGAGTGAAACCTAAAAATTCAAACTGTTCCTGGGAACGAACGCTTGAATCTAGAAGAGTGAAAATTGGGCAGCCAAGTGGGCTTAGTGAACTGATCATTACCACCAAGTATCATCAAGATTTGGTGAAACAATGTTTGCTGAGATTTCAGCAAACTACTAGTTTTTGGAAGCTTGGCAACCCCTTTGAAACAAAAGTGTTTTTCGCCAGTCTCTGCATGGGGTACTTCAAGAGGAAACAAACCATAGAGATAGAACTTAGAACTACTTCATTTGGTCAAGTTTCAAGGAGCTAGCACAAACCGTGTTTGATTTAGAATTCCAAACACAGCTATCTATGTAGGAGAAAACAGAGTGAAACCTAAAAATTCAAACTGTTACTGGAAACGAATGCTTCAACCTAGAAGAATAAAAATTGGGCAGCCAAGTGGGCTTAGTGATCTGATCATTAACACCAAGTATCATCAAGATTTGGTGAAAAAATGTTTGCTGAGATTTCAGCAAACTAGTAGTTTTTTGGAAGCTTGGCAACCCCTTTCAAACGAAAGTGTTTTTCGCCAGTCTCTGCATGGCGTACTTCAAGAGGAAAAAAACCATAGAGATAGATCTTAGAACTACTTCATTTGGTCAAGTTTCAAGGAGCTAGCACAAACCGTGTTTGATTTAGAATTCCAAACACAGCTATCTATGTAAAAGAAAACAGAGTGAAACCTAAAAATTCAGACTGTTACTGGAAACGAATGCTTCAAACTAGAAGAATAAAAATTGGGCAGCCAAGTGGGATTAGTGAACTGATCATTACCACCAAGTATCATCAAGATTTGGTGAAAAAATGTTTGCTGAGATTTCAGCAAACTAGTATTTTTTTGGAAGCTTGGCAACCCCTTTCAAATGAAAGTGTTTTTCGCCAGTTTCTGCATGGGGTACTTCAAGAGGAAACAAACCATAGAGATGGAACTTTGAACTAATTCATTTGGTCAAGTTTCAAGGAGCTAGCACAAACCGTGTTTGATTTAGAATTCCAAACACAGCCATCTATGTAAAAGAAAACAGAGTGAAACCTATAAATTCAGACTGTTACTGTAAACGAATGCTTCAAACTAGAAGAATAAAAACTGGGCAGCCAAGTGGGATTAGTGAACTGATCATTACCACCAAGTATCGTCAAGATTTGGTGAAAAATGTTTGCTGAGATTTCAGCAAACTAGTAGTTTTTTGGAAGCTTGGCAACCCCTTTCAAACGAAAGTGTTTTTCGCCAGTCTCTGCATGGGGTACTTCAAGAGGAAACAATAGATAGAGATAGAACTTAGAACTACTTCATTTGGTCAAGTTTCAAGGAGCTAGCACAAACCGTGTTTGATTTAGAATTCCAAACACAGCTATCTATGTAGGAGAAAACAGAGTGAAACCTAAAAATTCAAACTGTTCCTGGGACCGAACAATAGAACCTAGAAGAGTGAAAATTGGGCAGCCAAGTGGGCTTAGTGAACTGATCATTACCACCAAGTATCATCAAGATTTGGTGAAACAATGTTTGCTGAGATTTCAGCAAACTAGTAGTTTTTGGAAGCTTGGCAACCCCTTTCAAACGAAAGTGTTTTTCACCAGTCTCTGCATGGGGTACTTCAAGAGGAAACAAACCATAGAGATAGAACTTAGAACTACTTCATTTGGTCAAGTTTCAAAGAGCTAGCACAAACCGTGTTTGATTTAGAATTCCAAACACAGCTATCTATGTAGGAGAAAACAGAGTGAAACCTAAAAATTCAAACTGTTACTGGAAACGAATGCATCAACCTAGAAGAATAAATATTGGGCAGCCAAGTGGGCTTAGTGATCTGATCATTACCACCAAGTATCATCAAGATTTGGTGAAACAATGTTTGCTGAGA
The DNA here is from genome assembly GCF_048772815.1 of Callospermophilus lateralis. Lineage (NCBI taxonomy): Eukaryota > Metazoa > Chordata > Mammalia > Rodentia > Sciuridae > Callospermophilus > Callospermophilus lateralis. Next base: position 23,149 of record NW_027514849.1, on the reverse strand, counting down.
TTTCAGCAAACTAGTAGTTTTTGGAAGCTTGGCAACCCCTTTCAAACGAAAGTGTTTTTCGCCAGTCTCTGCATGGGGTTCTTCAAGAGGAAAAAATCCATAGAGACAGAACTTAGAACTACTTCATTTGGTCACGTTTCAAGGAGCTAGCACAAACCGTGTTTGATTTAGAATTCCAAACACAGCTATCTATGTAGGAGAAAACAGAGTGAAACCTAAAAATTCAAACTGTTCCTGGGAACGAACGATAGAACATAGAAGAGTGAAAATTGGGAAGCCAAGTAGGCTTAGTGAACTGATCATTACCACCAAGTATCATCAAGATTTGGTGAAACAATGTTTGCTGCGATTTCAGCAAACTAGTAGTTTTTGGAAGCTTGGCAACCCCTTTCAAACGAAAGTGTTTTTCGCCAGTCACTCCATTGGGTACTTCAAGAGGAAACAAACCATAGAGATAGAATTTAGAACTACTTCATTTTGTCAAGTTTCAAGGAGCTAGCACAAACCGTGTTTGATTTAGAATTCCAAACACAGCTATCTATGTAGGAGAAAACAGAGTGAAACCTAAAAATTCAAACTGTTACTGGAAACGAATGCTTCAACCTAGAAGAATAAAAATTGGGCAGCCAAGTGGGCTTAGTGATCTGATCATTACCACCAAGTATAATCAAGATTTGGTGAAAAAATATTTGCTGAGATTTCAGCAAACTAGTATTTTTTTGGAAGCTTGGCAACCCCTTTAAAACAAAAGTGTTTTTCACCAGTCTCTGCATGGCGTACTTCAAGAGGAAACAAACCATAGAGATAGATCTTAGAACTTCTTCATTTGGTCAAGTTTCAAGGAGCTAGCACAAACCGTGTTTGATTTAGAATTCCAAACACAGCTATCTATGTAGGACAAAACAGAGTAAAACCTAAAAATTCAGACTGTTCCTGGAAACGAACGCTTGAACCCAGAAGAGGGAAAATTGGGCAGCCAAGTGGGCTTAGTGAACTGATCATTACCACCAAGTATCATCAAGATTTGGTAAAAAAATGTTTGCTGAGATTTCAGCAAACTAGTAGTTTTTTGGAAGCTTGGCAACCCGTTTCAAACGAAAGTGTTTTCGCCAATCTCTGCATGGGGTAATTCAAGAGGAAACAAACCATAGAGATAGAACTTAGAACTACTTCATTTTGGTCAAGTTTCATGGAGCTAGCACAAACCGTGTTTGATTTAGAATTCCAAACACAGCTATCTATGTAGGAGAAAACAGAGTGAAACCTAAAAATTCAAACTGTTACTGGAAACGAATGCTTCAACCTAGAAGAATAAAAATTGGGCAGCCAAGTGGGATTAGTGAACTGATCATTACCACCAAGTATCATCAAGATTTGGTGAAAAAATGTTTGCTTAGATTTCAGCAAACTAGTATTTTTTTGGAAGCTTGGCAACCCCTTTCAAACGAAAGTGTTTCTCGCCAGTCTCTGCATGGGGTACTTCAAGAGGAAACAAACCATAGAGATGGAACTTTGAACTAATTCATTTGGTCAAGTTTCAAGGAGCTAGCACAAACCGTGTTTGATTAGAATTCCAAACACAGCTATCTATGTAAAAAAAACAGAGTGAAACCTAAAAATTCAGACTGTTACTGGAATCGAATGCTTCAAACTAGAAGAATAAAAACTGGGCAGCCAAGTGGGATTAGTGAACTGATCATTACCACCAAGTATCATCAAGATTTGGTGAAAAAAGGTTTGCTGAGATTTCAGCAAACTAGTAGTTTTTTGGAAGCTTGGCAACCCCTTTCAAACGAAAGTGTTTTTCGCCAGTCTCTGCATGGGGTACTTCAAGAGGAAACAATCCATAGAGATAGAACTTAGAACTACTTCATTTGGTCAAGTTTCAAGGAGCTAGCACAAACCGTGTTTGATTTAGAATTCCAAACACAGCTATCTATGTAGGAGAAAACAGAGTGAAACCTAAAAATTCAAACTGTTCCTGGGAACGAACGCTTGAACCTAGAAGAGTGAAAATTGGGCAGCCAAGTGGGCTTAGTGAACTGATCATTACCACCAAGTATCATCAAGATTTGGTGAAACAATGTTTGCTGAGATTTCAGCAAACTAGTAGTTTTTGGAAGCTTGGCAACCCCTTTCAAACGAAACTGTTTTTCGCCAGTCTCTGCATGGGGTACTTCAAGAGGAAACAAACCATAGAGATAGAACTTAGAACTACTTCATTTGGTCAAGTTTCAAGGAGCTAGCACAAACCGTGTTTGATTTAGAATTCCACACACAGCTATCTATGTAGGAGAAAACAGAGTGAAACCTAAAAATTCAAACTGTTACTGGAAACGAATGCTTCAACCTAGAAGAATAAAAATTGGGCAGCCAAGTGGGCTTAGTGATCTGATCATTACCACCAAGTATCATCAAGATTTGGTGAAAAAATTTTTGCTGAGATTTCAGCAAACTAGTAGTTTTTTGGAAGCTTGGCAACCCCTTTCAAACGAAAGTGTTTTTCGCCAGTCTCTGCATGGCGTACTTCAAGAGGAAACAAACCATAGAGATAGATCTTAGAACTACTTCATTTGGTCAAGTTCCAAGGAGCTAGCACAAACCGTGTTTGATTTAGAATTCCAAACACAGCTATCTATGTAGGAGAAAACAGAGTGAAACCTAAAAATTCAGACTGTTCCTGGAAACGAACGCTTGAACCCAGAAGAGTGAAAATTGGGCAGCCTAGTGGGCATAGTGAACTGATCATTACCACCAAGTATCTTCAAGATTTGGTAAAAAAATGTTTGCTGAGATTTCAGCAAACTAGTAGTTTTTTGGAAGCTTGGCAACCCGTTTCAAACGAAAGTGTTTTTCGCCAATCTCTGCATGGGGTACTTCAAGAGGAAAAAAACCATAGAGATAGATTTTAGAACTACTTCATTTGGTCAAGTTTCAAGGAGATAGCACAAACCGTGTTTGATTTAGAATTCCAAACACAGCTATCTATGTAGGAGAAAACAGAGTGAAACCTAAAAATTCAAACTGTTACTGGAAACGAATGCTTCAACCTAGAAGAATAAAAATTGGGCAGCCAAGTGGGATTAGTGAACTGATCATTACCACCAAGTATCATCAAGATTTGGTGAAAAAATGTTTGCTGAGATTTCAGCAAACTAGTATTTTTTTGGAAGCTTGGCAACCCCTTTCAAACGAAAGTGTTTTTCGCCAGTTTCTGCATGGGGTACTTCAAGAGGAAACAAACCATAGAGATGGAACTTTGAACTAATTCATTTGGTCAAGATTCAAGGAGCTAGCACAAACCTGTTTGATTTAGAATTCCAAACACAGCTATCTATGTAAAAGAAAACAGAGTGAAACCTAAAAATTCAGACTGTTACTGGAAACGAATGCTTCAAACTAGAAGAATAAAAACTGGGCAGCCAAGTGGGATTAGTGAACTGATCATTACCACCAAGTATCGTCAAGATTTGGTGAAAAAATGTTTGCTGAGATTTCAGCAAACTAGTAGTTTTTTGGAAGCTTGGCAACCCCTTTCAAACGAAAGTGTTTTTCACCAGTCTCTGCATGGGGTACTTCAAGAGGAAACAAACCGTAGAGATAGAACTTAGAACTACTTCATTTGGTCAAGTTTCAAGGAGCTAGCACAAACCGTGTTTGATTTAGAATTCCAAACACAGCTATCTATGTAGGAGAAAACAGAGTGAAACCTAAAAATTCAAACTGTTCCTGGGACCGAACAATAGAACCTAGAAGAGTGAAAATTGGGCAGCCAAGTGGGCTTAGTGAACTGATCATTACCACCAAGTATCATCAAGATTTGGTGAAACAATGTTTGCTGCGATTTCAGCAAACTAGTAGTTTTTGGAAGCTTGGCAACCCCTTTCAAACGAAAGTGTTTTTCGCCAGTCACTCCATTGGGTACTTCAAGAGGAAACAAACCATAGAGATAGAACTTAGAACTACTTCATTTTGTCAAGTTTCAAGGAGCTAGCACAAACCGTGTTTGATTTAGAATTCCAAACACAGCTATCTATGTAGGAGAAAACAGAGTGAAACCTAAAAATTCAAACTGTTACTGGAAACGAATGCTTCAACCTAGAAGAATAAAAATTGGGCAGCCAAGTGGGCTTAGTGATCTGATCATTACCACCAAGTATCATCAAGTTTTGGTGAAAAAATGTTTGCTGAGATTTCAGCAAACTAGTATTTTTTTGGAAGCTTGGCAACCCCTTTCAAACAAAAGTGTTTTTCGCCAGTCTCTGCATGGCGTACTTCAAGAGGAAACAAACCATAGAGATAGATCTTAGAACTACTTCATTTGGTCAAGTTTCAAGGAGCTAGCACAAACCGTGTTTGATTTAGAATTCCAAACACAGCTATCTATGTAGGACAAAACAGAGTGAAACCTAAAAATTCAGACTGTTCCTGGAAACGAACGCTTGAACCCAGAAGAGTGAAAATTGGGCAGCCAAGTGGGCTTAGTGAACTGATCATTACCACCAAGTATCATCAAGATTTGGTAAAAAAATGTTTGCTGAGATTTCAGCAAACTAGTAGTTTTTTGGAAGCTTGGCAACCCGTTTCAAACGAAAGTGTTTTCGCCAATCTCTGCATGGGGTACTTCAAGAGGAAACAAACCATAGAGATAGAACTTAGTACTACTTCATTTGGTCAAGTTTCAAGGAGCTAGCACAAACCGTGTTTGATTTAGAATTCCAAACACAGCTATCTATGTAGGAGAAAACAGAGTGAAACCTAAAAATTCAAACTGTTCCTGGAAACGAATGCTTCAACCTAGAAGAATAAAAATTGGGCAGCCAAGTGGGATTAGTGAACTGATCAATACCACCAAGTATCATCAAGATTTGGTGAAAAAATGTTTGCTGAGATTTCAGCAAACTAGTATTTTTTTAGAAGCTTGGTAACCCATTTCAAACGAAAGTGTTTCTCGCCAGTCTCTGCATGGGGTACTTCAAGAGGAAACAAACCATAGAGATGGAACTTTGAACTAATTCATTTGGTCAAGTATCAAGGAGCTAGCACAAACCGTGTTTGATTTAGAATTCCAAACACAGCTATCTATGTAAAAGAAAACAGAGTGAAACCTAAAAATTCAGACTGTTACTGGAAACGAATGCTTCTAACTAGAAGAATAAAAACTGGGCAGCCAAGTGGGATTAGTGAACTGATCATTACCACCAAGTATCATCAAGATTTGGTGAAAAAAGGTTTGCTGAGATTTCAGCAAACTAGTAGTTTTTTGGAAGCTTGGCAACCCCTTTCAAACGAAAGTGTTTTTCGCCAGTCTCTGCATGGGGTACTTCAAGAGGAAACAATCCATAGAGATAGAACTTAGAACTACTTCATTTGGTCAAGTTTCAAAGAGCTAGCACAAACCGTGTTTGATTTAGAATTCCAAACACAGCTATCTATGTAGGAGAAAACAGAGTGAAACCTAAAAATTCAAACTGTTCCTGGGAACGAACGCTTGAATCTAGAAGAGTGAAAATTGGGCAGCCAAGTGGGCTTAGTGAACTGATCATTACCACCAAGTATCATCAAGATTTGGTGAAACAATGTTTGCTGAGATTTCAGCAAACTACTAGTTTTTGGAAGCTTGGCAACCCCTTTGAAACAAAAGTGTTTTTCGCCAGTCTCTGCATGGGGTACTTCAAGAGGAAACAAACCATAGAGATAGAACTTAGAACTACTTCATTTGGTCAAGTTTCAAGGAGCTAGCACAAACCGTGTTTGATTTAGAATTCCAAACACAGCTATCTATGTAGGAGAAAACAGAGTGAAACCTAAAAATTCAAACTGTTACTGGAAACGAATGCTTCAACCTAGAAGAATAAAAATTGGGCAGCCAAGTGGGCTTAGTGATCTGATCATTAACACCAAGTATCATCAAGATTTGGTGAAAAAATGTTTGCTGAGATTTCAGCAAACTAGTAGTTTTTTGGAAGCTTGGCAACCCCTTTCAAACGAAAGTGTTTTTCGCCAGTCTCTGCATGGCGTACTTCAAGAGGAAAAAAACCATAGAGATAGATCTTAGAACTACTTCATTTGGTCAAGTTTCAAGGAGCTAGCACAAACCGTGTTTGATTTAGAATTCCAAACACAGCTATCTATGTAAAAGAAAACAGAGTGAAACCTAAAAATTCAGACTGTTACTGGAAACGAATGCTTCAAACTAGAAGAATAAAAATTGGGCAGCCAAGTGGGATTAGTGAACTGATCATTACCACCAAGTATCATCAAGATTTGGTGAAAAAATGTTTGCTGAGATTTCAGCAAACTAGTATTTTTTTGGAAGCTTGGCAACCCCTTTCAAATGAAAGTGTTTTTCGCCAGTTTCTGCATGGGGTACTTCAAGAGGAAACAAACCATAGAGATGGAACTTTGAACTAATTCATTTGGTCAAGTTTCAAGGAGCTAGCACAAACCGTGTTTGATTTAGAATTCCAAACACAGCCATCTATGTAAAAGAAAACAGAGTGAAACCTATAAATTCAGACTGTTACTGTAAACGAATGCTTCAAACTAGAAGAATAAAAACTGGGCAGCCAAGTGGGATTAGTGAACTGATCATTACCACCAAGTATCGTCAAGATTTGGTGAAAAAATGTTTGCTGAGATTTCAGCAAACTAGTAGTTTTTTGGAAGCTTGGCAACCCCTTTCAAACGAAAGTGTTTTTCGCCAGTCTCTGCATGGGGTACTTCAAGAGGAAACAATAGATAGAGATAGAACTTAGAACTACTTCATTTGGTCAAGTTTCAAGGAGCTAGCACAAACCGTGTTTGATTTAGAATTCCAAACACAGCTATCTATGTAGGAGAAAACAGAGTGAAACCTAAAAATTCAAACTGTTCCTGGGACCGAACAATAGAACCTAGAAGAGTGAAAATTGGGCAGCCAAGTGGGCTTAGTGAACTGATCATTACCACCAAGTATCATCAAGATTTGGTGAAACAATGTTTGCTGAGATTTCAGCAAACTAGTAGTTTTTGGAAGCTTGGCAACCCCTTTCAAACGAAAGTGTTTTTCACCAGTCTCTGCATGGGGTACTTCAAGAGGAAACAAACCATAGAGATAGAACTTAGAACTACTTCATTTGGTCAAGTTTCAAGGAGCTAGCACAAACCGTGTTTGATTTAGAATTCCAAACACAGCTATCTATGTAGGAGAAAACAGAGTGAAACCTAAAAATTCAAACTGTTACTGGAAACGAATGCATCAACCTAGAAGAATAAATATTGGGCAGCCAAGTGGGCTTAGTGATCTGATCATTACCACCAAGTATCATCAAGATTTGGTGAAACAATGTTTGCTGAGATTTCAGCAAACTAGTAGTTTTTGGAAGCTTGGCAACCCCTTTCAAACGAAAGTGTTTTTCGCCAGTCTCTGCATGGGGTTCTTCAAGAGGAAAAAATCCATAGAGACAGAACTTAGAACTACTTCATTTGGTCACGTTTCAAGGAGCTAGCACAAACCGTGTTTGATTTAGAATTCCAAACACAGCTATCTATGTAGGAGAAAACAGAGTGAAACCTAAAAATTCAAACTGTTCCTGGGAACGAACGATAGAACATAGAAGAGTGAAAATTGGGAAGCCAAGTAGGCTTAGTGAACTGATCATTACCACCAAGTATCATCAAGATTTGGTGAAACAATGTTTGCTGCGATTTCAGCAAACTAGTAGTTTTTGGAAGCTTGGCAACCCCTTTCAAACGAAAGTGTTTTTCGCCAGTCACTCCATTGGGTACTTCAAGAGGAAACAAACCATAGAGATAGAATTTAGAACTACTTCATTTTGTCAAGTTTCAAGGAGCTAGCACAAACCGTGTTTGATTTAGAATTCCAAACACAGCTATCTATGTAGGAGAAAACAGAGTGAAACCTAAAAATTCAAACTGTTACTGGAAACGAATGCTTCAACCTAGAAGAATAAAAATTGGGCAGCCAAGTGGGCTTAGTGATCTGATCATTACCACCAAGTATAATCAAGATTTGGTGAAAAAATATTTGCTGAGATTTCAGCAAACTAGTATTTTTTTGGAAGCTTGGCAACCCCTTTAAAACAAAAGTGTTTTTCACCAGTCTCTGCATGGCGTACTTCAAGAGGAAACAAACCATAGAGATAGATCTTAGAACTTCTTCATTTGGTCAAGTTTCAAGGAGCTAGCACAAACCGTGTTTGATTTAGAATTCCAAACACAGCTATCTATGTAGGACAAAACAGAGTGAAACCTAAAAATTCAGACTGTTCCTGGAAACGAACGCTTGAACCCAGAAGAGTGAAAATTGGGCAGCCAAGTGGGCTTAGTGAACTGATCATTACCACCAAGTATCATCAAGATTTGGTAAAAAAATGTTTGCTGAGATTTCAGCAAACTAGTAGTTTTTTGGAAGCTTGGCAACCCGTTTCAAACGAAAGTGTTTTTCGCCAATCTCTGCATGGGGTACTTCAAGAGGAAACAAACCATAGAGATAGAACTTAGTACTACTTCATTTGGTCAAGTTTCAAGGAGCTAGCACAAACCGTATTTGATTTAGAATTCCAAACACAGCTATCTATGTAGGAGAAAACAGAGTGAAACCTAAAAATTCAAACTGTTCCTGGAAACGAATGCTTCAACCTAGAAGAATAAAAATTGGGCAGTCAAGTGGGATTAGTGAACTGATCATTACCACCAAGTATCATCAAGATTTGGTGAAAAAATGTTTGCTGAGATTTCAGCAAACTAGTATTTTTTTGGAAGCTTGGTAACCCCTTTCAAACGAAAGTGTTTCTCGCCAGTATCTGCATGGGGTACTTCAAGAGGAAACAAACCATAGAGATGGAACTTTGAACTAATTCATTTGGTCAAGTTTCAAGGAGCTAGCACAAACCGTGTTTGATTTAGAATTCCAAACACAGCTATCTATGTAAAAGAAAACAGAGTGAAACCTAAAAATTCAGACTGTTACTGGAAACGAATGCTTCAAACTAGAAGAATAAAAACTGGGCAGCCAAGTGGGATTAGTGAACTGATCATTACCACCAAGTATCATCAAGATTTGGTGAAAAAAGGTTTGCTGAGATTTCAGCAAACTAGTAGTTTTGGAAGCTTGGCAACCCCTTTCAAACGAAAGTGTTTTTCGCCAGTCTCTGCATGGGGTACTTCAAGAGGAAACAATCCATAGAGATAGAACTTAGAACTACTTCATTTGGTCAAGTTTCAAGGAGCTAGCACAAACCGTGTTTGATTTAGAATTCCAAACACAGCTATCTATGTAGGAGAAAACAGAGTGAAACCTAAGAATTCAAACTGTTCCTGGGAACGAACGCTTGAACCTAGAAGAGTGAAAATTGGGCAGCCAAGTGGGCTTAGTGAACTGATCATTACCACCAAGTATCATCAAGATTTGGTGAAACAATGTTTGCTGAGATTTCAGCAAACTACTAGTTTTTGGAAGCTTGGCAACCCCTTTGAAACAAGAGTGTTTTTCGCCAGTCTCTGCATGGGGTACTTCAAGAGGAAACAACCATAGAGATAGAACTTAGAACTACTTCATTTGGTCAAGTTTCAAGGAGCTAGCACAAACCGTGTTTGATTTAGAATTCCAAACACAGCTATCTATGTAGGAGAAAACAGAGTGAAACCTAAAAATTCAAACTGTTACTGGAAACGAATGCTTCAAACTAGAAGAATAAAAATTGGGCAGCCAAGTGGGCTTAGTGATCTGATCATTAACACCAAGTATCATCAAGATTTGGTGAAAAAATGTTTGCTGAGATTTCAGCAAACTAGTAGTTTTTTGGAAGCTTGGCAACCCCTTTCAAACGAAAGTGTTTTTCGCCAGTCTCTGCATGGCGTACTTCAAGAGGAAAAAAACCATAGAGATAGATTTTAGAACTACTTCATTTGGTCAAGTTTCAAGGAGCTAGCACAAACCGTGTTTGATTTAGAATTCCAAACACAGCTATCTATGTAAAAGAAAACAGAGTGAAACCTAAAAATTCAGACTGTTACTGGAAACGAATGCTTCAAACTAGAAGAATAAAAATTGGGCAGCCAAGTGGGATTAGTGAACTGATCATTACCACCAAGTATCATCAAGATTTGGTGAAAAAATGTTTGCTGAGATTTCAGCAAACTAGTATTTTTTTGGAAGCTTGGCAACCCCTTTCAAACGAAAGTGTTTTTCGCCAGTTTCTGCATGGGGTACTTCAAGAGGAAACAAACCATAGAGATGGAACTTTGAACTAATTCATTTGGTCAAGTTTCAAGGAGCTAGCACAAACCGTGTTTGATTTAGAATTCCAAACACAGCCATCTATGTAAAAGAAAACAGAGTGAAACCTAAAAATTCAGACTGTTACTGGAAACCAATGCTTCAAACTAGAAGAATAAAAACTGGGCAGCCAAGTGGGATTAGTGAACTGATCATTACCACCAAGTATCATCAAGATTTGGTGAAAAAATGTTTGCTGAGATTTCAGCAAACTAGTAGTTTTTTGGAAGCTTTGCAACCCATTTCAAATGAAAGTGTTTTTCGCCAGTCTCTGCATGGGGTACTTCAAGAGGAAAAAATCCATAGAGACAGAACTTAGAACTACTTCATTTGGTCAAGTTTCAAGGAGCTAGCACAAACCGTGTTTGATTTAGAATTCCAAACACAGCTATCTATGTAGGAGAAAACAGAGTGAAACCTAAAAATTCAAACTGTTACTGGAAACGAATGCTTCAACCTAGAAGAATAAAAATTGGGCAGCCAAGTGGGATTAGTGAACTGATCATTACCACCAAGTATCATCAAGATTTGGTGAAAAAATGTTTGCTGAGATTTCAGCAAACTAGTATTTTTTTGGAAGCTTGGCAACCCCTTTAAAACGAAAGTGTTTCTCGCCAGTCTCTGCATGGGGTACTTCGAGAGGAAACAAACCATAGAGATGGAACTTTGAACTAATTCATTTGGTCAGTTTCAAGGAGCTAGAACAAACCGTGTTTGATTTAGAATTCCAAACACAGCTATCTATGTAAAAGAAAACAGAGTGAAACCTAAAAATTCAGACTGTTACTGGAAACGAATGCTTCAAACTAGAAGAATAAAAACTGGGCAGCCAAGTGGGATTAGTGAACTGATCATTACCACCAAGTATCGTCAAGATTTGGTGAAAAAATGTTTGCTGAGATTTCAGCAAACTAGTAGTTTTTTGGAAGCTTGGCAACCCCTTTCAAACGAAAGTGTTTTTCGCCAGTCTCTGCATGGGGTACTTCAAGAGGAAACAATAGATAGAGATAGAACTTAGAACTACTTCATTTGGTCAAGTTTCAAGGAGCTAGCACAAACCGTGTTTGATTTAGAATTCCAAACACAGCTATCTATGTAGGAGAAAACAGAGTGAAACCTAAAAATTCAAACTGTTCCTGGGAACGAACGCTTGAACCTAGAAGAATGAAAATTGGGCAGCCAAGTGGGCTTAGTGAACTGATCATTACCACCAAGTATCATCAAGATTAGGTGAAACAATGTTTGCTGAGATTTCGGCAAACTACTAGTTTTTGGAAGCTTGGCAACCCCTTTGAAACAAAAGAGTTTTTCGCCAGTCTCTGCATGGGGTACTTCAAGAGGAAACAAACCATAGAGATAGAACTTAGAACTACTTCATTTGGTCAAGTTTCAAGGAGCTAGCACAAACCGTGTTTGATTTAGAATTCCAAACACAGCTATCTATGTAGGAGAAAACAGAGTGAAAACCTAAAAATTCAACTGTTACTGGAAACGAGTGCTTCAACCTAGAGGAATAAAAATTGGGCAGCCAAGTGGGCTTAGTGATCTGATCATTAACACCAAGTATCATCAAGATTTGGTGAAAAAAGTTTGCCGAGATTTCAGCAAACTAGTAGTTTTTTGGAAGCTTGGCAACACCTTTCAAACGAAAGTGTTTTTCGCCAGTCTCTGCATGGCGTACTTCAAGAGGAAACAAACCATAGAGATAGATCTTAGAACTACTTCATTTGGTCAAGTTTCAAGGAGCTAGCACAAACCGTGTTTGATTTAGAATTCAAAACACAGCTATCTATGTAAAAGAAAACAGAGTGAAACCTAAAAATTCAGACTGTTACTGGAAACGAATGCTTCAACCTAGAAGAATAAAAATTGGGCAGCCAAGTGGGCTTAGTGATCTGATCTTTAGGACCAAGTATCATCAAGATTTGGTGAAACAATGTTTGCTGAGATTTCAGCAAACTAGTAGTTTTTTGGAAGCTTGGCAACCCCTTTCAAACGAAAGTGTTTTTCGCCAGTCTCTGCATGGGGTACTTCAAGAGGAAACAAACCATAGAGATAGAACTTAGAACTACTTCATTTGGTCAAGTTTCAAGGAGCTAGCACAAACCGTGTTTGATTTAGAATTCCAAACACAGCTATCTATGTAGGAGAAAACAGAGTGAAACCTAAAAATTCAAACTGTTACTGGAAACGAATGCTTCAACCTAGAAGAATAAAAATTGGGCAGCCAAGTGGGATTAGTGAACTGATCATTACCACCAAGTATCATCAAGATTTGGTGAAAAAATGTTTGCTGAGATTTCAGCAAACTAGTATTTTTTTGGAAGTTTGGCAACCCCTTTCAAACGAAAGTGTTTCTCGCCAGTCTCTGCATGGGGTACTTCAAGAGGAAACCAAACCATAGAGATGGAACTTGGAACTAATTCATTTGGTCAAGTTTCAAGGAGCTAAAAACAAACCGTGTTTGATTTAGAATTCCAAACACAGCTATCTATGTAAAAGAAAACAGAGTGAAACCTAAAAATTCATACTGTTACTGGAAACGAATGCTTCAAACTATAAGAACAAAATCTGGGCAGCCAAGTGGGATTAGTGAACTGATCATTACCACCAAGTATCATCAAGATTTGGTGAAACAATGTTTGCTGAGATTTCAGCAAACTACTAGTTTTTGGAAGCTTGGCAACCCCTTTGAAACAAAAGTGTTTTTCGCCAGTCTCTGCATGGGCTACTTCAAGAGGAAACAAACCATAGAGATAGAACTTAGAACTACTTCATTTGGTCAAGTTTCAAGGAGCTAGCACAAACCGTGTTTGATTTAGAATTCCACACACAGCTATCTATGTAGGAGAAAACAGAGTGAAACCTAAAAATTCAAACTGTTACTGGAAACGAATGCTTCAACCTGGAAGAATAAAAATTGGGCAGCCAAGTGGGCTTAGTGATCTGATCATTACCACCAAGTATCATCAAGATTTGGTGAAAAAATGTTTGCTGAGATTTCAGCAAACTAGTAGTTTTTTGGAAGCTTGGCAACCCCTTTCAAACGAAAGTGTTTTTCGCCAGTCTCTGCATGGCGTACTTCAAGAGGAAACAAACCATAGAGATAGATCTTAGAACTACTTCATTTGGTCAAGTTTCAAGGAGCTAGCCCAAACCGTGTTTGATTTAGAATTCCAAACACAGCTATCTATGTAAAAGAAAACAGACTGAAAACCTAAAAATTCAGACTGTTACTGGAAACGAATGCTTCCAACTAGAAGAATAAAAACTGGGCAGCCAAGTGGGATTAGTGAACTGATCATTACCACCAAGTATCATCAAGATTTGGTGAAAAAATGTTTGCTGAGATTTCAGCAAACTAGTAGTTTTTTGGAAGCTTGGCAACCCCTTTCAAACGAAAGTGTTTTTCGCCAGTCTCTGCATGGGGTACTTCAAGAGGAAACAAACCATAGAGATAGAACTTAGAACTACTTCATTTGGTCAAGTTTCAAGGAGCTAGCACAAACCGTGTTTGATTTAGAATTCCAAACACAGCTATCTATGTAGGAGAAAACAGAGTGAAACCAAAAAATTCAAACTGTTACTGGAAACGAATGCTTCAACCTAGAAGAATAAAAATTGGGCAGCCAAGTGGGCTTAGTGAACTGATCATTACCACCAAGTATCATCAAGATTTGGTGAAAAAATGTTTGCTGAGATTTCAGCAAACTAGTATTTTTTTGGAAGCTTGGCAACCCCTTTCAAACGAAAGTGTTTCTCACCAGTCTCTGCATGGGGTACTTCAAGAGGAAACAAACCATAGAGATGGAACTTTGAACTAATTCATTTGGTCAAGTTTCAAGGAGCTAGCACAAACCGTGTTTGATTTAGAATTCCAAACACAGCTATCTATGTAAAAGAAAACAGAGTGAAACCTAAAAGTTCAGACTGTTACTGGAAACGAATGCTTCAAACTAGAAGAATAAAAACTGGGCAGCCAAGTGGGATTAGTGAACTGATCATTACCACCAAGTATCATCAAGATTTGGTGAAAAAATGTTTGCTGAGATTTCAGCAAACTAGTAGTTTTTTGGAAGCTTAGCAACCCATTTCAAACGAAAGTGTTTTTCGCCAGTCTCTGCATGGGGTACTTCAAGAGGAAACAATCCATAGAGATAGAACTTAGAACTACTTCATTTGGTCAAGTTACAAGGAGCTAGCACAAACCGTGTTTGATTTAGAATTCCAAACACAGCTATCTATGTAGGAGAAAACAGAGTGAAACCTAAAAATTCAAACTGTTCCTGGGAACGAGCGCTTGAACCTAGAAGAGTGAAAATTGGGCAGCCAAGTGGACTTAGTGAACTGATCATTACCACCAAGTATCATCAAGATTTGGTGAAACAATGTTTGCTGAGATTTCAGCAAACTAGTAGTTTTTGGAAGCTTGGCAACCCCTTTCAAACGAAAGTGTTTTTCGCCAGTCTCTGCATGGGGTACTTCAAGAGGAAACAAACCATAGAGATGGAACTTAGAACTACTTCATTTGGTCAATTTTCAAGGAGCTAGCACAAACCGTGTTTAATTTAGAATTCCACACACAGCTATCTATGTAGGAGAAAACAGAGTGAAACCTAAAAATTCAAACTGTTACTGGAAACGAATGCTTCAACCTAGAAGAATAAAAATTGGGCAGCCAAGTGGGCTTAGTGATCTGATCATTACCACCAAGTATCATCAAGATTTGGTGAAAAAATTTTTGCTGAGATTTCAGCAAACTAGTAGTTTTTTGGAAGCTTGGCAACCCGTTTCAAACGAAAGTGTTTTTCGCCAATCTCTGCATGGGGTACTTCAAGAGGAAACAAACCATAGAGATAGAACTTAGAACTACTTCATTTGGTCAAGTTTCAAGGAGCTAGCACAAACCGTGTTGATTTAAAATTCCAAACACAGCTATCTATGTAGGAGAAAACAGAGTGAAACCTAAAAATTCAAACTGTTACTGGAAACGAATGCTTCAACCTAGAAGAATAAAAATTGGGCAGCCAAGTGGGCTTAGTGAACTGATCATTACCACCAAGTATCATCAAGATTTGGTGAAAAAATGTTTGCTGAGATTTCAGCAAACTAGTATTTTTTTGGAAGCTTGGCAACCCCTTTCAAACGAAAGTGTTTCTCGCCAGTATCTGCATGGGGTACTTCAAGAGGAAACAAACCATAGAGATGGAACTTTGAACTAATTCATTTGGTCAAGTTTCAAGGAGCTAGCACAAACCGTGTTTGATTTAGAATTCCAAACACAGCTATCTATGTAAAAGAAAACAGAGTGAAACCTAAAAATTCAGACTGTTACTGGAAACGAATGCTTCAAACTAGAAGAATAAAAACTGGGCAGCCAAGTGGGATTAGTGAACTGATCATTACCACCAAGTATCATCAAGATTTGGTGAAAAAATGTTTGCTGAGATTTCAGCAAACTAGTAGTTTTTTGGAAGCTTGGCAACCCCTTTCAAACGAAAGTGTTTTTCGCCAGTCTCTGCATGGGGTACTTCAAGAGGAAACAATCCATAGAGATAGAACTTAGAACTACTTCATTTGGTCAAGTTTCAAGGAGCTAGCACAAACCGTGTTTGATTTAGAATTCCAAACACAGCTATCTATGTAGGAGAAAACAGAGTGAAACCTAAAAATTCAAACTGTTCCTGGGAACGAACGCTTGAACCTAGAGGAGTGAAAATTGGGCAGCCAAGTGGGCTTAGTGAACTGATCATTACCACCAAGTATCATCAAGATTTGGTGAAACAATGTTTGCTGAGATTTCAGCAAACTAGTAGTTTTAGGAAGCTTGGCAACCCCTTTCAAACGAAAGTGTTTTCGCCAGTCTCTGCATGGGGTACTTCAAGAGGAAACAAACAATAGAGATAGAACTTAG
Source organism: Callospermophilus lateralis (assembly GCF_048772815.1). NCBI lineage: Eukaryota > Metazoa > Chordata > Mammalia > Rodentia > Sciuridae > Callospermophilus > Callospermophilus lateralis. The sequence continues at coordinate 6,953 of NW_027514849.1, read as the reverse complement.
AACTACTTCATTTGGTCAAGTTTCAAGGAGCTAGCACAAACCGTGTTTGATTTAGAATTCCACACACAGCTATCTATGTAGGAGAAAACAGAGTGAAACCTAAAAATTCAAACTGTTACTGGAAACGAATGCTTCAACCTAGAAGAATAAAAATTGGGCAGCCAAGTGGGCTTAGTGATCTGATCATTACCACCAAGTATCATCAAGATTTGGTGAAAAAATTTTTGCTGAGATTTCAGCAAACTAGTAGTTTTTTGGAAGCTTGGCAACCCCTTTCAAACGAAAGTGTTTTTCGCCAGTCACTCCATTGGGTACTTCAAGAGGAAACAAACCATAGAGATAGATCTTAGAACTACTTCATTTGGTCAAGTTCCAAGGAGCTAGCACAAACCGTGTATGATTTAGAATTCCAAACACAGCTATCTATGAAGGAGAAAACAGAGTGAAACGTAAAAATTCAGACTGTTCCTTGAAACCAACGCTTGAACCCAGAAGAGTGAAAATTGGGCAACCAAGTGGGCTTAGTGAACTGATCATTACCACCAAGTATCATCAAGATTTGGTAAAAAAAATGTTTGCTGAGATTTCAGCAAACTAGTATTTTTTGGAAGCTTGGAAACCAATTTCAAACGAAAGGTGTTTCCTCGCCAGTCTCTGCATGGGGTACTTCAAGAGGAAACAAACCATAGAGATGGAACTTTGAACTAATTCATTTGGTCAAGTTTCAAGGAGCTAGCACAAACCGTGTTTGATTTAGAATTCCAAACACAGCTATCTATGTAAAAGAAAACAGAGTGAAACCTAAAAATTCAGACTGTTACTGGAAACGAATGCTTCAAACTTGAAGAATAAAAACTGGGCAGCCAAGTGGGATTAGTGAACTGATCATTACCACCAAGTATCATCAAGATTTGGTGAAAAAATGTTTGCTGAGATTTCAGCAAACTAGTAGTTTTTGGAAGCTTGGCAACCCCTTTCAAACGAAAGTGTTTTTCGCCAGTCTCTGCATGGGGTACTTCAAGAGGAAACAAACCATAGAGATAGATCTTAGAACTACTTCATTTGGTCAAGTTCCAAGGAGCTAGCACAAACCGTGTTTGATTTAGAATTCCAAACACAGGTATCTATGAAGGAGAAAACAGAGTGAAACCTAAAAATTCAGACTGTTCCTTGAAACCAACGCTTGAACCCAGAAGAGTGAAAATTGGGCAGCCAAGTGGGCTTAGTGAACTGATCATTACCACCAAGTATCATCAAGATTTGGTAAAAAAATGTTTGCTGAGATTTCAGCAAACTAGTATTTTTTGGAAGCTTGGAAACCCCTTTTCAAACGAAAGTGTTTCTCGCCAGTCTCTGCATGGGGTACTTCAAGAAGAAACAAACCATAGAGATGGAACTTTGAACTAATTCATTTGGTCAAGTTTCAAGGAGCTAGCACAAACCGTGTTTGATTTAGAATTCCAAACACAGCTATCTATGTAAAAGAAAACAGAGTGAAACCTAAAAATTCAGACTGTTACTGGAAACGAATGCTTCAAACAAGAAGAATAAAAACTGGGCAGCCAAGTGGGATTAGTGAACTGATCATTACCACCAAGTATCATCAAGATTTGGTGAAAAAATGTTTGCTGAGATTTCAGCAAACTAGTAGTTTTTTGGAAGCTTGGCAACCCCTTTCAAACGAAAGTGTTTTTCGCCAGTCTCTGCATGGGGTACTTCAAGAGGAAACAACCATAGAGATCGAAATTAGAACTAATTCATTTGGTCAAGTTTCAAGGAGCTAGCACAAACCGTGTTTGATTTAGAATTCCAAACACAGCTATCTATGTAGAAGAAAACAGAGTGAAACCTAAAAATTCAAACTGTTACTGGAAACGAACGCTTGAACCTAGAAGAATGAAAATTGGGCAGCCAAGTGGGCTTAGTGAACTGATCAATACCACCAAGTATCATCAAGATTTGGTGAAAAAATGTTTGCTGAGATTTCAGCAAACTAGTAGTTTTTTGGAAGCTTGGCAACCCCTTTCAAACGAAAGTGTTTTCGCCAGTCTCTGCATGGGGTACTTCAAGAGGAAACAAACCATAAAGATAGAACTTAGAACTACTTCATTTGGTCAAGTTTCAAGGAGCTAGCACAAACCGTGTTTGATTTAGAATTCCAAACACAGCTATCTATGTAGGAGAAAACAGAGTGAAACCTAAAAATTCAAACTGTTACTGGAAACGAATGCTTCAACCTAGAAGAATAAAAATTTAGCAGCCAAGTGGGCTTAGTGAACTGATCATTACCACCAAGTATCATCAAGATTTGGTGAAAAAATGTTTGCTGAGATTTCAGCAAACTAGTATTTTTTTGGAAGCTTGGCAAACCCTTTCAAACGAAAGTGTTTCTCGCCAGTTCTCTGCATGGGGTACTTCAAGAGGAAACAAACCATAGAGATGGAACTTTGAACTAATTCATTTGGTCAAGTTTCAAGGAGCTAGCACAAACCGTGTTTGATTTAGAATTCCAAACACAGCTATCTATGTAAAAGAAAACAGAGTGAAACCTAAAAATTCAGACTGTTACTGGAAACGAATGCTTCAAACTAGAAGAATAAAAACTGGGCAGCCAAGTGGGATTAGTGAACTGATCATTACCACCAAGTATCATCAAGATTTGGTGAAAAAATGTTTGCTGAGATTTCAGCAAACTAGTAGTTTTTTGGAAGCTTGGCAACCCCTTTCAAACGAAAGTGTTTTTCGCCAGTCTCTGCATGGGGTACTTCAAAAGGAAACAATCCATAGAGATAGAACTTAGAACTACTTCATTTGGTCAAGTTTCAAGGAGCTAGCACAAACCGTGTTTGATTTAGAATTCCAAACACAGCTATCTATGTAGGAGAAAACAGAGTGAAACCTAAAAATTCAAACTGTTCCTGGGAACGAACGCTTGAACCTAGAAGAGTGAAAATTGGGCAGCCAAGTGGGCTTAGTGAACTGATCATTACCACCAAGTATCATCAAGATTTGGTGAAACAATGTTTGCTGAGATTTCAGCAAACTAGTAGTTTTTGGAAGCTTGGCAACCCCTTTCAAACGAAAGTGTTTTTCGCCAGTCTCTGCATGGGGTACTTCAAGAGGAAACAAACCATAGAAATAGAACTTAGAACTACTTCACTTGGTCAAGTTTCAAGGAGCTAGCACAAACCGTGTTTGATTTAGAATTCCACACACAGCTATCTATGTAGGAGAAAACAGAGTGAAACCTAAAAATTCAAACTGTTACTGGAAACGAATGCTTCAACCTAGAAGAATAAAAATTGGGCAGCCAAGTGGGCTTAGTGATCTGATCATTACCACCAAGTATCATCAAGATTTGGTGAAAAAATTTTTGCTGAGATTTCAGCAAACTAGTAGTTTTTTGGAAGCTTGGCAACTCCTTTCAAACGAAAGTGTTTTTTGCCAGTCTCTGCATGGCGTACTTCAAGAGGAAACAAACCATAGAGATAGATCTTAGAACTACTTCATTTGGTCAAGTTCCAAGGAGCTAGCACAAACCGTGTTTGATTTAGAATTCCAAACACAGCTATCTATGTAGGAGAAAACAGAGTGAAACCTAAAAATTCAGACTGTTCCTGGAAACGAACGCTTGAACCCAGAAGAGTGAAAATTGGGCAGCCAAGTGGGCTTAGTGAACTGATCATTACCACCAAGTATCATCAAGATTTGGTAAAAAAATGTTTGCTGAGATTTCAGCAAACTAGTAGTTTTTTGGAAGCTTGGCAACCCGTTTCAAACGAAAGTGTTTTTCGCCAATCTCTGCATGGGGTACTTCAAGAGGAAACAAACCATAGAGATAGAACTTAGAACTACTTCATTTGGTCAAGTTTCAAGGAGCTAGCACAAACCGTGTTTGATTTAGAATTCCAAACACAGCTATCTATGTAGGAGAAAACAGAGTGAAACCTAAAAATTCAAACTGTTACTGGAAACGAATTCTTCAACCTAGAAGAATAAAAATTGGGCAGCCAAGTGGGCTTAGTGAACTGATCATTACCACCAAGTATCATCAAGATTTGGTGAAAAAATGTTTGCTGAGATTTCAGCAAACTAGTAGTTTTTTGGAAGCTTGGCAACCCCTTTCAAACAAAAGTGTTTTTCGGCAGTCTCTGCATGGGGTACTTCAAGAGGAAACAAACCATAGAGTTGGAACTTTGAACTAATTCATTTGGTCAAGTTTCAAGGAGCTAGCACAAACCGTGTTTGATTTAGAATTCCAAACACAGCTATCTATGTAAAAGAAAACAGAGTGAAACCTAAAAATTTAGACTGTTACTGGAAACGAATGCTTCAAACTAGAAGAATAAAAACTGGGCAGCCAAGTGGGATTAGTGAACTGATCATTACCACCAAGTATCATCAAGATTTGGTGAAAAAATGTTTGCTGAGATTTCAGCAAACTAGTAGTTTTTTGGAAGCTTGGCAACCCCTTTCAAACAAAAGTGTTTTTCGGCAGTCTCTGCATGGGGTACTTCAAGAGGAAACAATCCATAGAGATAGAACTTAGAACTACTTCATTTGGTCAAGTTTCAAGGAGCTAGCACAAACCGTGTTTGATTTAGAATTCCAAACACAGCTATCTATGTAGGAGAAAACAGAGTGAAACCTAAAAATTCAAACTGTTCCTGGGAACGAAAGCTTGAACCTAGAAGAGTGAAAATTGGGCAGCCAAGTGGGCTTAGTGAACTGATCATTACCACCAAGTATCATCAAGATTTGGTGAAACAATGTTTGCTGAGATTTCAGCAAACTAGTAGTTTTTGGAAGCTTGGCAACCCCTTTCACGAAAGTGTTTTTCGCCAGTCTCTGCATGGCGTACTTCAAGAGGAAACAAACCATAGAGATAGATCTTAGAACTACTTCATTTGGTCAAGTTCCAAGGAGCTAGCACAAACCGTGTTTGATTTAGAATTCCAAACACAGCTATCTATGAAGGAGAAAACAGAGTGAAACCTAAAAATTCAGACTGTTCCTTGAAACCAACGCTTGAACCCAGAAGAGTGAAAATTGGGCAGCCAAGTGGGCTTAGTGAACTGATCATTACCACCAAGTATCATCAAGATTTGGTAAAAAAATATTTGCTGAGATTTCAGCAAACTAGTATTTTTTGGAAGCTTGGAAACCCCTTTCAAACGAAAGTGTTTCTCGCCAGTCTCTGCATGGGGTACTTCAAGAGGAAACAAAACCATAGAGATGGAACTTTGAACTAATTCATTTGGTCAAGTTTCAAGGAGCTAGCACAAACCGTGTTTGATTTAGAATTCTAAACACAGCTATCTATGTAAAAGAAAACAGAGTGAAACCTAAAAATTCAGACTGTTACTGGAAAAGAATGCTTCAAACTAGAAGAATAAAAACTGGGCAGCCAAGTGGGATTAGTGAACTGATCATTACCACCAAGTATCATCAAGATTTGGTAAAAAAATGTTTGCTGAGATTTCAGCAAACTAGTAGTTTTTTGGAAGCTTGGCAACCCCTTTCAAACGAAAGTGTTTTTCGCCAGTCTCTGCATGGGGTACTTCAAGAGGAAACAAACCATAGAGATAGAACTTAGAACTACTTCATTTGGTCAAGTTTCAAGGAGCTAGCACAAACCGTGTTTGATTTAGAATTCCAAACACAGCTATCTATGTAGGAGAAAACAGAGTGAAACCTAAAAATTCAAACTGTTACTGGAAACGAATGCTTCAACCTAGAAGAATAAAAATTGGGCAGCCAAGTGGGCTTAGTGAACTGATTCATTACCACCAAGTATCATCAAGATTTGGTGAAAAAATGTTTGCTGAGATTTCAGCAAACTAGTATTTTTTTGGAAGCTTGGCAACCCCTTTCAAACTAAAGTGTTTCTCGCCAGTCTCTGCATGGGGTACTTCAAGAGGAAACAAACCATAGAGATGGAACTTTGAACTAATTCATTTGGTCAAGTTTCAAGGAGCTAGCACAAACCGTGTTTGATTTAGAATTCCAAACACAGCTATCTATGTAGGAGAAAACAGAGTGAAACCTAAAAATTCAAACTGTTCCTGGGAACGAACGCTTGAACCTAGAAGAGTGAAAATTGGGCAGCCAAGTGGGCTTAGTGAACTGATCATTACCACCAAGTATCATCAAGATTTGGTGAAACAATGTTTGCTGAGATTTCAGCAAACTAGTAGTTTTTGGAAGCTTGGCAACCCCTTTCAAACAAAAGTGTTTTTTGCCAGTCTCTGCATGGGGTACTTCAAGAGGAAACAAACCATAGAGATGGAACTTAGAACTGCTTCATTTGGTCAAGTTTCAAGGAGCTAGCACAAACCGTGTTTGATTTAGAATTCCACACACAGCTATCTATGTAGGAGAAAACAGAGTGAAACCTAAAAATTCAAACTGTTACTGGAAACGAATGCTTCAACCTAGAAGAATAAAAATTGGGCAGCCAAGTGGGCTTAGTGATCTGATCATTACCACCAAGTATCATCAAGTTTTGGTGAAAAAATTTTTGCTGAGATTTCAGCAAACTAGTAGTTTATTGGAAGCTTGGCAACTCCTTTCAAACGAAAGTGTTTTTCGCCAGTCTCTGCATGGCGTACTTCAAGAGGAAACAAACCATAGAGATAGATCTTAGAACTACTTCATTTGGTCAAGTTCCAAGGAGCTAGCACAAACCGTGTTTGATTTAGAATTCCAAACACAGCTATCTATGTAGGAGAAAACAGAGTGAAACCTAAAAATTCAGACTGTTCCTGGAAACCAACGCTTGAACCCAGAAGAGGGAAAATTGGGCAGCCAAGTGGGCTTAGTGAACTGATCATTACCACCAAGTATCATCAAGATTTGGTAAAAAAATGTTTGCTGAGATTTCAGCAAACTAGTAGTTTTTGGAAGCTTGGCAACCCCTTTCAAACGAAAGTGTTTTTTCGCCAGTCTCTGCC